>NC_090655.1:120793963-121093963 GCF_040937935.1 Hyperolius riggenbachi
CAGTTGGTAACTTGCGGTGCGTTGCACAGTTAGTTTGGTGCGTCAGTGTGAAGCAGTACTCTAATTACACTACCTGATTGATGTATACACATGCAAGATGTTTGAAAGCACGTTAGGCCTGCAATTTAGCATTCAATGTGATTTCTGCCCTTAAAACGCTGTTTTGCTTCACATCCAGATTTTTCCCCGGGACTTTTGGCGTGTATCCCACTCCGCCATGCCCCCTCCAGGTGTTAGACCCCTTGAAACATCTTTTCCATCACTTTTGGGGCCAGCATAATTTTTTCTATTTTTCAAAGTTCGCCTCCCCATTGAAGTCTATTGCGGTTCGCGAACTTTTCCATGAACCGAACCTTCCGCGGAAGTTCGCGAACCCGGTTCGCGAACCTAAAATCGGAGGTTCGGCCCATCACTATTGATCATTAATTAATAGCTCTATGATCACTATACATGATCTCTATACATGATTAATATATCAGCGTATAGCAAGCTTAGCGTCTGCTGTATATTTCTCTGATGGGCAATAGTGTTGGGCGAACAGTGTTCGCCACTGTTCGGGTTCTGCAGAACATCACCCTGTTCGGGTGATGTTCGAGTTCGGCCGAACACCTGATGGTGTTCGGCCAAACCTTTCGGCCACATGGCCGAACTAAGAGCGCATGGCCGAACGTTCCCCGAACGTTCGGCTAGTGCTGTGATTGGCCGAACGGGTCACGTGGTTCGGACCCGAACGCGCTCTGATTGGCCGAACTGTCACGTGGTTCGGGTAAATAAATACCCGAACCACGTCATATCTCCGCCATTTGTCTGTGGGTTTAGCTTTGGGTAGGCAGGCAGGGTAGTTCGCGCTCCAGCCACGCTAGCCAGGGTCCCCCCAGTCATTGTGTCGCTGCTGGGAATAGTAGTACACCGCTCGCTCAGCCACACTATATAGCATTCTGTTTACTGCCACTCTGTGTACCTCGCTCAGCCACACTATATAGCATTCTGTTTACTGCCACTCTGTGTCTGCTGGGAATAGTAGTACACCGCTCGCTCAGCCACACTATATAGCATTCTGTTTACTGCCACTCTGTGTACCTCGCTCAGCCACACTATATAGCATTCTGTTTACTGCCACTCTGTGTCTGCTGGGAATAGTAGTTCACCGCTCACCCGCCACTGTATAGCATTGTGCTCTGTGTCGCTGCTGGGAATAGTGGTACACCGCTCACCCGCCACTGTATAGCATTGTGCTCTGTGTCGCTGCTGGGAATAGTGGTACACCGCTCAGCCACACTATATAGCATTCTGTTTACTGTTCTGTGTCTGCTGGGAATAGTAGTACACCGCTCGCTCAGCCACACTATATAGCATTCTGTTTACTGCCACTCTGTGTACCTCGCTCAGCCACACTATATAGCATTCTGTTTACTGCCACTCTGTGTCTGCTGGGAATAGTACTACACCGCTCACCCGCCACTGTATAGCATTGTGCTCTGTGTCGCTGCTGGGAATAGTGGTACACCGCTCACCCGCCACTGTATAGCATTGTGCTCTGTGTCGCTGCTGGGAATAGTGGTACACCGCTCAGCCACACTATATAGCATTCTGTTTACTGTTCTGTGTCTGCTGGGAATAGTAGTACACCGCTCGCTCAGCCACACTATATAGCATTCTGTTTACTGCCACTCTGTGTACCTCGCTCAGCCACACTATATAGCATTGTGTTTACTGCCACTCTGTGTCTGCTGGGAGTAGTAGTACACCGCTCACCCGCCACTGTATAGCATTGTGCTCTGTGTCGCTGCTGGGAATAGTGGTACACCGCTCACCCGCCACTGTATAGCATTGTGCTCTGTGTCGCTGCTGGAAATAGTGGTACACCGCTCAGCCACACTATATAGCATTCTGTTTACTGTTCTGTGTCTGCTGGGAATAGTAGTACACTGCTCACTCAGCCACACTATATAGCATTCTGTTTACTGCCACTCTGTGTACCTCGCTCAGCCACACTATATAGCATTGTGTTTACTGCCACTCTGTGTCTGCTGGGAATAGTAGTACACCGCTCGCTCAGCCACACTATATAGCATTGTGTTTACTGCCACTCTGTGTCTGCTGGGAACAGTAGTACACCGCTCACCCGCCACTGTATAGCATTGTGCTCTGTGTCGCTGCTGGGAATAGGGGTACACAGCTCACCCGCCACTGTATAGCATTGTGCTCTGTGTCGCTGCTGGGAATAGTGGTACACCGCTCACCCACCACTGTATAGCATTTCTGTACTGCCACTGTACTGCTGCCAGTCAGCGTGTACTTTAAGGATAAGTGAAATGAGGAAGAAAACCGGTGAAAGAGGGAGGGGCAAGGGAAGAGGTGTTTCCCCTGACGGTTCACGTACAGGCCACAGGGGAGCACCCCAAGAAAACCCACTCAATACCGCCCATGTTGTCCAGGACAACAACCCTCACAAATCCAAAAGAACAGGACCAGATAATTACTTGGATGACCTCTCAAGCGTCCAGCAGTGGGTTAAGCAGCACCAGCACATCACGCACGAGGTCCGAGTCCTCAGCCAGTTACAAGGAGCCAGTGGGCACAAAGCTGACACAACCGGCAGCGACACCACGCACACAACTGCCAGATAACCAGTCCGATTAATTACCTCAGGACACAATGGGGTATTCGCAGGAGCTATTCCCAGCCCAACAAACTTCCACCTTTCAAAGGTCAATGGAGGAACAGCCAGAAATGTTGTGCCCGGATTCACAACCATTAACTGTGGGAAATGCACCGCGCACTGAAATACAAGGCGAGTCCGAGGAGGACTCGGAAACCCAAATCCCAGAGCAAGTTGGGCAGGAGGGGTTGCAATTGCAGGAGGTCGGCCGACAAGATCTGGAAGACGACGTTGGAGTGAGCTGCGCAGAGGTTGTTCTGGGGAGCTCTACTCCACGGCGGCGGCCCCCCACAATGACATATGACGAGTTTCAGGAGATGGAAGAGGAGGGTATGGACAATGTGGACAGAGACCCAGATTTTGTTTGTGAACGAGAACATCACCGTCGTAGCAGCAGCACAGATGAGTCTGTTGAAGAACCCACTGCTGCACGAGTTCGCCTTGTGCCACAAGGTAGGCGGCGCGCAATTTCAGGCACCACAAGCGTGGAAGTTCAAGTGAGAGGCAAAAGAGGCGCAAACAGAAATCGCCAGCAAGGCAGGTGCTCCAAAGTCTGGGCTTTCTTTGAAGACTGCACTGAGGATGGTACTATGGCGATTTGCAAGGTGTGCAAGACCCGCCTGAGCAGGGGGAAAAGTATTAACAACCTCTCCACCACCAGCATGAGCCGCCACATGCTATCCAAACATCCCACTCTGTGGGCAAACGCGGCAGGACAGGGTACCAGCAACACTGCCTCCCTTGGGGTCACCAGACTCACCACCAGACCCGCCTCAGCAGCAGCAGTAGCCCAGCCATTGCGTGGTTCACAACATTCACAAACATCAGACGCTGACACTGTCACTTTCCGGAGTAGTGCTCTTGAGGTCTCCCAGTGTTCATCAAACACAACAACCAACAGCCCTTCAGTGTGCAGCCCTACGATTCAGTTGTCTGTCTCGGAGATGTTTGATCGCAAGAGGAAATTGCCAGCAAATGACCCCCGGGCCGTGGCAGTAACAGCCAGCATAGCCAAGCTTCTGGCCTGCGAAATGCTGCCATATCGAGTGGTGGAGACAAACAGCTTCAAGGGCATGATGTCAGTGGCCATCCCACGTTACGTGGTTCCCAGCCGCTACCACTTTGCGCGCTCTGCAGTGCCTGAGTTGCATGAGCACGTGGTCAGCAAAATAACCCGAAGCTTGAAGAATGCCGTTGCCTGCAAGGTTCACCTCACCACTGACACCTGGACGAGTGCGTTCGGCCAGGGTCGATACATCTCCCTTACCACGCACTGGGTGAACCTTGTGGAGCCTGGCAGCGATTCCTCACCTGCTACGGCGCAGGTGTTGCCCACGCCGCAAACAGCTGCACCGCCGTCCCTCCCACTGGATAACAACAGCAGCACCTACCTCTCTGACTCCTTCTCCTCCAACGCATCTCAAAGCTGTACCTCATCCGGAAACGCTAACCCAGCAGCAGTAGGATCATGGAAGCAGTGCAGCACAGCTGTTGGCATGCGTCAGCAAGCGTTGCTGAAGCTGATCTGCCTTGGGGATAAGCAGCACACAGGGGAGGAAATTTGGAGGGGAATAAAGGAACAGACGGATTTGTGGCTGGCACCGCTGGACCTTAAACCGGGCATGGTTGTGTGTGATAATGGGAGTAATCTCATTCGCGCTTTAAGGTTGGCTAAGCTGACACACATCCCTTGCCTGGCACACGTGATGAACCTAGTAGTTCAGCGGTTTCTGAGGACATACCCAGGCGTGGCCGATCTTCTGTTGAAGGTGCGACGAGTGGCCAAACATTGCAGAAATTCCAGTACTGCTTCGGGGGCACTCGCCAAGATGCAGAAGCGCTTCAATCTTCCCCACCATCGCTTGCTGTGTGATGTCCCTACGCGCTGGAATTCTACGCTGCACATGCTAGCCCGCTTTTGCGAGCAGAAGACTGCAGTGGTCCAGTACATGACGGCGCAGTATCGAGGCGCATCCGGACAGCTGCCAAGCTTCTGTGGATCCGATTGGGCCAACATGTTGGACCTCTGCCAAGTCCTCCAAAATTTTGAGCAATCCACGTTGCTTGTGAGCAGTGACAACTCTTCAGTCAGCATTACCATACCACTGCTGTGTTTACTGAAGAGGTCAATGTTGAAAATCAAGGAAACAGCTGTCATGATGCAACTGGGGGAATCTGAAGGAGAAAACGATCAGCGTGATGGTACCAACATCAGGCCATCCGCATCAGGAAACGCTGGCCCCAGCAGCTATGACAAAGAAGAGGAGGAGGAACAGCTGGAGTTGGAGCAGGAATTTCCTGCCACCACTGACGAGGGCCAGAGCGGTGCACGTTGGACTTCCACAATTCAGCGCAAATGGTCAGCAGAAGCAGACCAGGAAGAAGGTGACGACTATGATGCATCACAACAACTATCACAACGCTCACAAGAGGATGATGAGGATTCTGGCAGGACTCTGGCACACATGGCTCAATTCATGCTAGACTGCACTGAACGCGACCCACACATTGTGCGCATTCTGGACAACACCAATTACTGGGTTTATACCCTTCTGGATCCACGGTACAAACACAATGTTCCAAAACTGCTTGAAGAAAGAGTCAGACAGGTCAAAATGGAAGAATACCAGCAGGCACTTGTGGAGACTTTAGAGAGGTGATTGACATCCTCCCCCTCCTCTAGCCAGTTGTACGCCGACAGACTGACTTCCGCAAACCCAGGACGACCAGGAGGGCAGCAAACAACACAAGCCGCAGCTAGTGCCCAAAAGGGAATGGTATCGGCAGTGTCCTTGGAGTGGGAAAATTTTCTGACACCCATGCAGCAGCAGCCCACAGAACAGCAAGCGTGCAGATCCACCTCCAACACCGATCGCCTGGAGAAGATGGTCAAGGACTACATGTCAGATGGCGTAGCTGTGTCTAACAATCCATCTGCACCCTTCAACTATTGGGTATCGAAGCTAGACACCTGGCACGAACTGGCAATGTACGCAATAGAGGTGCTGGCTTGCCCGGCAGCCAGCGTTATGTCGGAACGCTGTTTCAGTGCTGCCGGAGGCATCGTCACAGATCGGCGTATCCGCCTCTCCACAGAAAATGCAGACCGTCTGACTCAAATTAAAATGAATCAATCCTGGATTGGAAACGACTACGCAACACTCCTGGACCCCAACCAAGTAACATGAACAATGACCATCTGTGATGGGTTAGCGTTTCCGGTCCCTGTTTATTGAACCTCTCATCTTTATTACATTTATGACTGCATGGCGGCAAAAAGCATTGCTATATCCGCACGCTATTTGCCCTCATGTAAGGCCTGGGATGCTGTGTCTCAAAAAGCGTGGCCTTCTCCTCCTGCGCCTCCTCCTGTTTCATCACGTGTGCTGCTGCTGCTGCTGCTGGGTTAGCGTTTCCGGTCCCTGTTTATTGAACCTCTCATCTTTATTACATTCATGACTGCATGGCGGCAAAAAGCATTGCTATATCCGCACGCTATTTGCCCTCATGCAAGGCCTGGGATGCTGTGTCTCAAAAAGCGTGGCCTTCTCCTCCTGCGCCTCATCCTGTTCCATCATGTGTGCTGCTGCTGCTGCTGGGTTAGCGTTTCCGGTCCCTGTTTATTGAACCTCTCATCTTTATTACATTTATGACTGCATGGCGGCAAAAAGCATTGCTATCCGCACGCTTCTTGTCCTCATGCAAGGCCTGGGTTATGTCTCAAAGCGTGGCCTTCTCCTCCTGCACCGCCCTCCTCCTGTTCCATCACGTGTGCTGCTGCTGGGTTAGCGTTACCGGTCCCTTTTCCTGGAACCTCTTCTCTGTATTACATTTATGACTGCATGGCGACAAAAAGCATGTTACCTGTGCAAAGAAACATGACATTTTCCGCATTTAAAAGACAGTTTTTCCTTTGAAACTTTACAATCAATTTTCTCAAAAACTATAAGCTCTTTTTCAAATATTTTTTTTCCTCTTGTACCCACTCCCAAGGTGCACATACCCTGCAAATTTGGGGTATGTAGCATGTAAGGAAGCTTTACAAAGCACGAAAGTTCGGGTCCCCATTGACTTCCATTATGGTCGGAGTTCGGCGCGAACACCCGAACATCGCGGCGATGTTCGGCGAACGTTCGCGAACCCGAACATCTAGGTGTTCGCCCAACACTAATGGGCAAGCCTTGCTTAGCAGGCATTACAGCCAGAACTGAGTAAAGTCAGAACATTTCTTCAGCGTTATCTTAATATAAACATAACCTTGTACAGGGAACACACAGCTAACTGAAGAAAATGACATTAAGGGTTACTCTAACTTAGTGTTGGGCGAACAGTGTTCGCCACTGTTCGGGTTCTGCAGAACATCACCCTGTTCGGGTGATGTTCGAGTTCGGCCGAACACCTGACGGTGCTCGGCCAAACCGTTCGGCCACATGGCCGAACTAAGAGCGCATGGCCGAACGTTCCCCGAACGTTCGGCTAGCGCTGTGATTGGCCGAACGGGTCACGTGGTTCGGACCCGAACGCGCTCTGATTGGCCGAACGGTCACGTGGTTCGGGTAAATAAATACCCGAACCACGTCATATCTCCGCCATTTGTCTGTGGGTTTAGCTTTGGGTAGGCAGGCAGGGTAGTTCGCGCTCCAGCCACGCTAGCCAGGGTCCCCCCTGTCATTGTGTCACTGCTGGGAACAGTAGTACACCGCTTGCTCAGCCACACTATATAGCATTCTGTTTACTGCCACTCTGTGTACCTCGCTCAGCCACACTATATAGCATTCTGTTTACTGCCACTCTGTGTCTGCTGGGAATAGTAGTACACCGCTTGCTCAGCCACACTATATAGCATTCTGTTTACTGCCACTCTGTGTACCTCGCTCAGCCACACTATATAGCATTCTGTTTACTGCCACTCTGTGTCTGCTGGGAATAGTGGTACACCGCTCGCTCAGCCACACTATATAGCATTCTGTTCACTGTTCTGTGTCTGTTTGGAATAGTGGTACACCGCTCGCTCAGCCACACTATATAGCATTCTGTTTACTGTTCTGTGTCTGCTGGGAATAGTGGTACACCGCTCGCTCAGCCACACTATATAGCATTCTGTTTACTGTTCTGTGTCTGCTGGGAATAGTGGTACACCGCTCGCTCAGCCACACTATATAGCATTCTGTTTACTGTTCTGTGTCTGCTGGGAACAGTAGTACACCGCTCGCTCAGCCAGAGTATATAGCATTGTGTTTACTGCCACTCTGTGTACACCGCTCAGCCAGACTATATACCATTGTTTACTGACACTCTGTGTACACCGCTCAGCCGGACTATATACCATTGTTTACTGACACTCTGTGTACACCGCTCAGCCAGACTATATACCATTGTTTACTGCCACTCTGATTCTGCTGGGAACAGTAGTACACCGCTCGCTCAGCCAGACTATATAGCATTGTGTTTACTGCCACTCTGTGTACACCGCTCAGCCAGACTATATACCATTGTTTACTGACACTCTGTGTACACCGCTCAGCCAGACTATATACCATTGTTTACTGAAACTCTGTGTACACCGCTCAGCCAGACTATATACCATTGTTTACTGCCACTCTGATTCTGCTGGGAACAGTAGTTCACCGCTCGCTCAGCCAGACTATATACCATTGTTTACTGACACTATATAGCAGACTATATAGCATTGTGTGTACACCGCTCAGCCAGACTATATACCATTGTTTACTGACACTCTGTGTACACCGCTCAGCCAGACTATATACCATTGTTTACTGCCACTCTGATTCTGCTGGGAACAGTAGTACACCGCTCGCTCAGCCAGACTATATACCATTGTTTACTGACACTCTGATTCTGCTGGGAACAGTAGTACACCGCTCGCTCAGCCAGACTATATACCATTGTTTACTGACACTCTGTGTACACCGCTCAGCCAGACTATATACCATTGTTTACTGCCACTCTGATTCTGCTGGGAACAGTAGTACACCGCTCGCTCAGCCAGACTATATAGCATTGTGTTTACTGCCACTCTGTGTACACCGCTCAGCCACACTATATAGCATTGCGTACTCTGCCAGTCAGTGTGTATATTGCTGGGATCAGTAATACTCCACTCACCGTCAACCACTATATGAGCTCAACATGAGTTCCCCAGAGACCTCCGCTGTGAGCAGCACTCCCAACAACAGCAACAGCCAACGCCCCACGCAAGCTATAACATCCACCCCAGCAGCCAGTGGTCAGCAGCAGCCCTCCCCGGAGGAGAACGTTGTGTCCATCAGTCCGTCGCCAGAGCGATTAATGAGGGCTGCCATTGAGGAGATGATGGGGCCTGATGTGGAGGAGGAGGTCTGGCTCAGGCCAGCATCCCAAGTTAATGTTGAGGACGATGAGGGGTCTGTGTCTGGGGATGTTGGGGTGGCAGAGGTGGTGGGTGGGTCAGACTCAGGAGAAGAGTTGTATGATGAGGATGATGATCGGGACCATCTGTATGTGCCTCAGAGTCCGACCCCGGAAAACATGTTGTATCGTGTGTTTAGGTACTAAAATCTGCGTTCCCTCCCAGTAGTGTTGGGCGAACAGTGTTTGCCACTGTTTGGGTTCTGCAGAACATCACCCTGTTCGGGGTGACTATATAGCAGACTATATAGCATTGTGTTTAATGCCACTCTGTGTACACGGCTCAGCCACACTATATAGCATTGTGTTTACTTCCACTCTGTGTCTGCTGGGAACAGTAGTACACCGCTCACCCGCCACTGTATAGCATTGTGCTCTGTGTCACTGCTGACAATAGTGGTACACCGCTCACCCACCACTGTATAGCATTTCTGTACTGCCACTGTACTGCTGCCAGTCAGCGTGTACTTTAAGGATAAGTGAAATGAGGAAGAAATCCGGTGAAAGAGGGAGGGGCAAGGGAAGAGGTGTTTCCCCTGACGGTTCACGTACAGGCCACAGGGGAGCACCCAAGAAAACCCACTCAATACTGCCCATGTTGTCCAGGACAACAACCCTCACAGATCCAAAAGAACAGGAC
This sequence comes from Hyperolius riggenbachi, assembly GCF_040937935.1. Classification (NCBI taxonomy): domain Eukaryota; kingdom Metazoa; phylum Chordata; class Amphibia; order Anura; family Hyperoliidae; genus Hyperolius; species Hyperolius riggenbachi. Next base: position 120,803,674 of record NC_090655.1, read on the forward strand.
CAGATAATTACTTGGATGACCTCTCAAGCGTCCAGCAGTGGGTTAAGCAGCACCAGCACATCACGCACGAGGTCCGAGTCCTCAGCCAGTTAAAGTCTGGGCTTTCTTTGAAGACTGCACTGAGGATGTTACCATGGCGATTTGCAAGGTGTGCAAGACCCGCCTGAGCAGGGGGAAAAGTATTAACAACCTCTCCACCACCAGCATGAGCCGCCACATTCTATCCAAACATCCCACTCTGTGGGCAAACGCGGCAGGACAGGGTACCACCAGCAACACTGCCTCCCTTGGGTTCACCAGACTCACCACCAGACCCGCCTCAGCAGCAGCAGTAGCCCAGCCATTGCGTGGTTCACAACATTCACAAACATCAGACGATGCTGACACTGTCACTTTCCGGACTAGTGCTCTTGAGGTCTCCCAGTGTTCATCAAACACAACAACCAACAGCCCTTCGGTGTGCAGCGCTACGGTTGAGTTGTCTGTCTCTGAGATGTTTGAGCACAAGAGGAAATTGCCAGCAAATGACCCCCGGGCCGTGGCAGTAACAGCCAGCCAGCATAGCCAAGCTTCTGGCCTGCGAAATGCTGCCATATCGAGTGGTGGAGACAAACAGCTTCAAGGGCATGATGTCAGTGGCCATCCCACGTTACGTGGTTCCCAGCCGCTACCACTTTGCGCGCTCTGCAGTGCCTGAGTTGCATGAGCACGTGGTCAGCTAAATAACCCGAAGCTTGAAGAATGCCGTTGCCTGCAAGGTTCACCTCACCACTGACACCTGGACGAGTGCGTTCGGCCAGGGTCGATACATCTCCCTTACCGCGCACTGGGTGAACCTTGTGGAGCCTGGCAGCGATTCCTCACCTGCTACGGCGCGGGTGTTGCCCATGCCGCAAACAGCTGGATAACAACAGCAGCACCTACCTCTCTGACTCCTTCTCCTCCAACGCATCTCAAAGCTGTACCTCATCCGGAAATGCTAACCCAGCACCAGCAGCAGTAGGATCGTGGAAGCAGTGCAGCACAGCTGTTGGCATGCGTCAGCAAGCGTTGCTGAAGCTGATCTGCCTTGGGGATAAGCAGCACACAGGGGAGGAAATTTGGAGGGGAATAAAGGAACAGACGGATTTGTGGCTGGCACTGCTGGACCTGAAACCGGGCATGAAGCTAGACACCTGGCACGAACTGGCAATGTACGCAATAGAGGTGCTGGCTTGCCCGGCAGCCAGCGTTATGTCGGAACGCTGTTTCAGTGCTGCCGGAGGCATCATCACAGATCGGCGTATCCGCCTCTCCACAGAAAATGCAGACCGTCTGACTCAAATTAAAATGAATCAATCCTGGATTGGAAACGACTACGCAACACTCCTGGACCCCAACCAAGTAACATGACCGATGAACATCTGGGATGGTTTAGCGTTTCCGGTCCCTGTTTATTGAACCTCTCATCTGTATTACATTTATGACTGCATGGCGGCAAAAAGCATTGCTGCTATATCCGCACGCTTTTTGTCCTCATGCAAGGCCTGGGTTGTTGTGTCTCACAAAGCGTGGCCTTCTCCTCCTGCGCCTCCTCCTGTTCCATCACGTGTGCTGCTGCTGCTGCTGCTGGGTTACCGTTGCCGGTCCCTGTTTATGGAACCTCTTATCTTTATTACATTTATGACTACATGGCGGTACAAAGCATGCTATCCGCACGCTTTTTGTCCTCATGCAAGGCCTGGGTTGTTGTGTCTCACAAAGCGTGGCCTTCTCCTCCTGCGCCTCCTCCTGTTCCATCACGTGTGCTGCTGCTGCTGCTGCTGCTGCTGGGTTACCGTTGCCGGTCCCTGTTTATGGAACCTCTTATCTTTATTACATTTATGACTACATGGCGGTACAAAGCATGCTATCCGCACGCTTTTTGTCCTCATGCAAGGCCTGGGTTGTTGTGTCTCACAAAGCGTGGCCTTCTCCTCCTGCGCCTCCTCCTGTTCCATCACGTGTGCTGCTGCTGCTGCTGCTGCTGGGTTACCGTTGCCGGTCCCTGTTTATGGAACCTCTTATCTTTATTACATTTATGACTACATGGCGGTACAAAGCATGCTATCCGCACGCTTTTTGTCCTCATGCAAGGCCTGGGTTGTTGTGTCTCACAAAGCGTGGCCTTCTCCTCCTGCGCCTCCTCCTGTTCCATCACGTGTGCTGCTGCTGCTGCTGCTGCTGGGTTAGCGTTGCCGCGTGGTCCCTGTTTATTGAACCTCTTATCTTTATTACATTTATGACTACATGGCGGTACAAAGCATGCTATCCGCACGCTTTTTGTCCTCATGCAAGGCCTGGGTTGTTGTGTCTCACAAAGCGTGGCCTTCTCCTCCTGCGCCTCCTCCTGTTCCATCACGTGTGCTGCTGCTGGGTTAGCGTTGCCGCGTGGTCCCTGTTTATTGAACCACTTATCTTTATTACATTTATGACTGCATGGTGGTACAAAGCATGCTATCCGCACGCTTCTTGTCCTCATGCAAGGCCTGGGTTGTTGTGTCTCAAAGCGTGGCCTTCTCCTCCTGCGCCACCCTCCTCCTGTTCCATCACGTGTGCTGCTGCTGGGTTAGCATTACCGGTCCCTTTTCCTGGAACCTCTTATATGTATTACATTTATGACTGCATGCCGACAAAAAGCATGTTACCTGTGCAAAGAAAACAGACATTTCCCGCATTTAAAAGACAGTTTTCCCTTTGAAACTTTAAAATCGATTTTCTCAAAAACTATAAGCTCTTTTTGCTAAATTTTTTTTCCTCTTGTACCCACTCCCAAGGTGCACATACCCTGTAAATTTGGGGTATGTAGCATGTAAGGAGGCTTTACAAACCACAAAAGTTCGGGTCCCCATTGACTTCCATTATGTTCGGAGTTCGGGTCGAACACCCGAACATCGCGGCCATGTTCGGCCTGTTCGGCCCGAACCCGAACATCTAGATGTTCGCCCAACACTAACTCTAACCAACAATCTAACTCTGAATAAAGAAGAACTCTTGCAGATTATTTGAGTGAATTTCAAGATTTTACGACTATAAGCAAACATTTTTAAAAATATATAATGAACTTAAAGCAAGATGGAGATCATAATTTCTCTGCATTAACAAGAGATTTTCTGACAATGCTAGAAAAAAATAAACCTGCTCTTAAAATTTATAGTGGGCATCTCTGATGCATCAGTGTACAAACTTTAGTTAGCAGAGTTAGCGGCAGAGTTGCCACTGCATTTTTAAAATTGATACTATAGTAAAATGTTCTCCTTTGCTATTTGCTATAAGATTGTATACACCGTAACATTTGTAAGGATAAACAATTATTTCATAAAGTTACTGAAAAGGTTAATAGACTGTGCTTCACTTTGCTGGGAATGTTATCAATTACAGGTGGCAAAAACTCCCCAGATTATTCTTTGAACACTAATTTCACTTAATAAAACTGAGCAAACAAAACCAAGAGGGTTTTTTTCAGAATTCAGTGACCATGCACAGCTCTGCAAGAGAAAAAAACATTTCCTCACCAAAAAGATTGAAATGAAGTTGATGATATACCATATCCATGTATTGAGAACTCTTACCAATGATATATACTGAACTAGGGGTAATTTGGGATTTTTACACAGATGACATTACAATAAAACAAATGCAAATAGAATACTTATATGGACAATAAAGAGTAGAAAACTAATTACTATTAATTGCACCCTAATACAATTGTTAAATGCTCAGTTACAGCAAAGTGTAAGCTTTTCAAGATGCTGGATAGTGAAATGTTTTCTGTACATCGCATTCTATGATGTTCATGACGAATTGCCCAGAACTGTTACTGTGTTTTTTGGACTATAAGACTCACTTTTAAGTGTTGAAAAAAGTCACTGCATCTTATAGTCCAAATGCAGGGGGTTCCTGACTTGTGAACGCCTGCCAATATGAACCTCCAACCTGCTGCAATGTCGGGGCGTCTCTTTACTGTGCCCATGCAGAGGATGACACAGGGGGACAAACGGAGGACACAGGGAGACACAAAGGGGCATACAGGAGGACACAAGGGAGGTACCAAGGGGCATAGATGAGGACACAAGGAGGACAGAGGCGGAGACATGAGGGACACAGAAGGACACAAGGTGGGCAGATGAGGAAACAGGGAGACACAAGAGATACAAGGGAGCATGAGGTCCAAAGGGGGGCATAATCCACAAAATGCTCCTTCACCATGGATGCACCAGATTTAGTATATAGTTTTTCCCGTGGTTTTGGTCCTCTAAACCTAGGTGTGTCTTATAGTCCAAAAAAAACGGTAGTTAGTGGCCAGGGATGCACATTAACATGAAAACTTGTCTCCCCACTTGATCTGTAGAAACCACATTTGTGGTGACACACATCCCACTGGATATCTGTGACCATTTGGTATATAACCCTACCCATATATGTATATAAATATGGTTGAGGGGTGGAGGTAAACTACTATTAATGTTTTTTACTTTGTGCTATGGTGCTTATTCTGTTACATTTGTAAATTTCAGCAAATGCATTAAAGTAAATGGGCAAAAGAAAACATATTTTTGCTCAGATATGTATATGTGCAAAAATGTATGGACGTGCAGGCAAAAACCCATTTTTTCCAGACATATTGAAGTTTATGGGCATGAGAAAACACATTTCCAATAAAGTTTTTATTTTTGAAAAAAAAATAGCCACAGGAAAAAATGCTAATTTCAATGCAAAAATGATTGTCAAAAATGTGAGCTCATCCATCCCAGAGGTCATTTCTATCAAGTATGGATAACTTCTTTCAACATTGCAATGGTTCAAAATAGGGTCTTAGTATACTACTCAAACATTTTTTATCAACTTACTTTAAAACACAATGGTGGCTTAACCTCCTGAGCGATAATCCCGAGCTGAGCTCGGGGTATGTCGCGCAGGAGGAGTTCTCAGGCCCTGGTGGGCCGATTTGCATAATTTTTTTTTGTTACACGCAGCTAGCACTTTGCTAGCGGCGTGTAACTTCGGATCGCCGCCGCTCACCGCCGATCCACCGCTACCCGCCGTGCCGCGCAGCCCCCCCCCCCCCGACCCCTTGCGCAGCCTGGCCAATCAGTGCCAGGCAGCGCTGAGGGGTGGATCGTGACTCCCTCTGACATCACGACGTCCATGACGTCGGTGACGTCATCCCGGCCCGTCGCCATTCTGAACGGGATTTCCTGCTTACTCTGATCGCTGAAGGCGATTGGATTGGGTGGGGGGATGCCGCTGCGCAGCGGCTATCATGTAGCGAGCCCAGGGCTCGCTACATGATTTAAAAAAGAAATTTTTTTAAAAAAAGTGCTGCGCCCCCTCCTGGGCGATATAATTGTATCACCCAGAGGGTTAATGACTAATTTTATACTTACAGCAAATAATTAAGAGGGCATATAGGATACCTCTGTGATCTTAGAGGTAAGAAGTGCTAATCTGATTAATCTGTTATCAGGGCAATTAGACAGTGACACAACCACCTACCCCTTTATCACTGGACACCCTATATATCAAGGGGTTCTTTGAAGAGCTGGTGTGAGCATTAGCAGTAGGTACCTTTTAAGAGATGTAGGCTTTCCACATATGTGTCATTAAGCCATTGGTGAGCTGAGTGCAGGGTGCACCAAATTGCAGCTCACCCTACTGTTGCAAAAATCCCTGTCGGCGTTAAATACTATTCCCTCTCCGAGTCGTCGCAACTCGGAGGGATCGCCGGATCCCCAAATTACCCTTAGCCGCCCTGCAAAGTACAACATTACTGCTATGGGGCACCTAGTTTCGGTGCTGAATGTCATACACTGAAACGACTTGCTTCAGGCTTTCCTGCCCCCGGTTTCCCCTTTGCAAGGCCACTACTCATTGTTGAGGGACATAAGCAGCTGGTAATTAGTGTATCTAGAGGGTGTGAACATTTGCTGGATTAAGGCTATTTATATATGTAAGTATTTACAGTACATAGCGCCAACATATTACGCAGCACTGTACAACGTATATTGTCTTGTTGTCACTAACTGTCCCTCAGAGGGGCTCACAATCTAGTCCCTACCATAGTCCTATGTCTATGTATGTATCGTGTAGTTCATGTATCATAGTCTAGGGCCAATTTTAGGGGAAGCCAATAAACTTATCTGTATGCTTTTTGGGATGTGGCAACCCTTGTGCTGTGTTTTTTCCATACTTCCACTGTAAACAAAAATCTCTGATAATGGGGATCTAACGTTTGTGCAATGATCTCACCTAACTCTTTTATATAGTTTATATTAAAGTTCTATATAAATTTGCTTACTTTGCTACAGTATGGACTGTTTTGCCTTAAAGAGGAAGAACTTTGCACAGCAGACAACACATATACAATCATGGCCGAAGTTGTTGGCACCCTAGAAATTTTTCCAGAAAATCAAGTATTTCTCACAGAAAAGTATTGAAGTAACACAATTTGCTATACACCTTTATTCACTTTGGGCTGGTGCACACCGAGCGGCTTTTTGGGCGTTTTCAGATCCGCTTGCGGCTGCGGATCTGCTTGGTCAATGTATCTCAATGGGGTGGTGCACACCAGAGCGGCAGGCGTTTTGCAGAAACGAAAAATGCCTGGGTGAGGCATTTTTTGGATTTCGGATGCGTTTCTGCCTCCAATGTTAAGTATAGGAAAAACGCAAAACGCCTGTAAAACCGCTTGATCAAGCGGATTTTGATGCGGATGCGGATGCGTTTTTGTCAAGAATGCGCACTTCCAGGTCAAAGTGTGCTTCCTGTGTGGCAGATTTGCATGAGGGATTTTAGACTGCGCAGGAGGAAGATGGCAGCAAAGTGGTTTACCACAGAAAACCTGATAATTAAGATTGAAAACAGCCCAGAACTTTATGACAAGTCTTTGCCTGGATATAAAGACCACCAAAGGGCTCATGAAATCTGGAGCAACATTGCAAAAGATTTTCTTGGAGAAAAATGGAATACTTTGAGCCAAAAGGGCAAGGATTCTAAGAGTAAGTATATGTGTACAGAATTGTTGTATTTTATTGATTTCATGCAGCACTTTGCAGACAATATATCATCACCCCTCCACTAAATGAGTAATTAAACAATTAGAAATTTCATTATCACAGGTCTCTGGCAAAGCTGTTCTCTCTATAGCCATCTCTCCTTATAAACAGCAGGTACATGTGTGTGTATGTACTTACATGTATTATTAGGGCGCTATTTGCCACTTTAGAGTGTCATGAATGATATAGACATACAACACGGTTTCAAGAATGTTTATTTGCACAATAATACTGATCTCGTCATGTAAGTAAATAGCAGCCTGCAGGTTTTTTAGTTCTTACAGTTATGGCACAAAATAATCAGCTAATTTGTCTCTGTTGTGAATGGCAGAAATGGGACCACGTAAAGTAGCTGGTGGTAAAGTGACAAGAGCACTGTTTGAAAGATCCCCCTCTTCCTCCTCTATGGTCATGCTATCTAGTGTTCTCACATAATTATGCAAAATACATGTTGCCTTCACCACTATTATAGCATACTTTGGTTGCATTTTTATAGCAGTGTGATAAATGCGCCATTTGTTTGCCAGAATTCCAAAAGCACATTCTACTACTTGTCTGGCTTTGGTCAGGCGGTTATTAAAGACTACTTTCTTATGAGTCATATCTCTCTGTGCATACGGTCTCATAACATGCTCAGACAGTGCAAAGGCCTCATCAGCCACAAACACACAGGGGTAAGGTGGTTCTACAGAGTCAGGCCAGGGGCGTGGTGGTGGTAAAGTCATCTGGCCTGTGCGAAGCTTCACGCCAAATCGACTGTGCTGGAAGACTGAGGAATCATGGGAACTTCCGTAAGCCCCAACATCCACATAGATAAATTTCAAATTAGGATCCACAACAGCCATGAGCACTAGTGAAAAGAATTTTTTATAATTGTAATAGAGACTGCCAGTGAATGCAGGCATAACCAGTCTGACATGTTTCCCATCCACTGCTCCAAGGCAGTTAGGGAAATCATGTTTCTCCCAAAAAAGCTGCATGTTAGCCTCCCACATAGGTACGTCAGGAGTTGGCATAAATTCCGGTTGAAGTACTTTCCAGATCAATTTGCAGGTGTCCAAAACTAAGTATCGGGATTGTACTTCTTCCCATGAGGAATTGGTAGTGAAGTGCTGCATATGAATGCCCTGTTGCCAGAAATCTGCAAAAGAAAATAAATAACATGTATGTTTATTTTTATTCCTAGTTGCCCTCCTGCGGACAAGATGGAAGTCGGTCAGAGACAGTTACAAAAAGGAGATTGAAAAGCAATACCATGAATCCAAAAGTGGGTCTGGAAGTTTGCAGCGAACAAAATATAAATATTGTGGCATATTAGAATTTCTAAGAAAACATCATGAACCGGCTGAGTAAGTATGGCGTAAATGTTAACCTATTGCAATGTTTGTCAACTTCGCCAATAGAACAGTGAAGGAAGGAGTAGGCCCACAATGCAATTCAGTAGTGTGGAACGCATAATCTGCCATCACTCTACCAAATATATTGGGGGACGTAGCTTAATGTAAGGATGGCATAGGTCCAGTTTAAAATGATTATTACATGACAGGAATGTGGACTGTTCGTTACCCAACATAACAGTTGCCTGACAGTGCTGGTTATATGTTTGGCTGCAGTAGTGTCTGCATCACACATCTGTAACACACATCTACCAAAATCAGTGCTAGTTTACTCAGGCCAGTTTTGCTCTATGCTTGCTCAGGGGCTGTGCCTAAAAGCTATGTACACAAATAATGGGAAAAATAGACAGGCTACTGCTATTGTTTTGCAATGAAAGATGCATCGCATTGTGCCCATATATTTGCTGTGACATCCATGGTCACTATTCCATGAACTAAAGTTGTGCTTTCCCCTTTCCAAAGGACTGAAGATAGCCTACCACCAGATCCTGAGGAGGACGATGTAGAGGTGCCACCTACCACCACCAGTGATGTGGAAGTTGAAGAAGACACTACACAGGATGTTGACACTGCTACACTGGAAGACAGTGACTCTACTACCCCAGATCACACACCACACAGCCCAGCGAGTAGTCGGACACGCACAACTGTCAGGTCTAGTAGAGGTGTGAGGGTAGCTACACAAGGCAGGAGAATAGGAAGAGGTATGAGCAGGGCTGAATACGACCAGAAGCTGATTAGTTCAATAGAAAAGGCTGTTGATCATATGGAGAAGCGAGAGGATGAAATGAAACAACTTAAAGAGCCATGCACACAGTATCTTTTAAGTTTGGTGCCACTATTACAAAAAGTGCCTCCTGATAAGCAATGGGCAGCCAGACATGCCATCTCTGAGACCCTGGGGAGATTCTTACTACCTGAGAGCCGTGCAGATGACAATGTGCACAACTACTTGCAGCAACCACACCTGCCTGCTTCCAGCCAACAATATAATGCACACCCACAACTCTCTTACCATATGCAATGCATTTATGACCCACCCCACTACCCACCAATGCATATGCATAACATGCCATATGGTCAACAGCCTCATTACTCTATGCCTCCACCTCAGCGCCCTGATCAAGGTATGCGATTTCAAACATCATCTATGCACAGTGACTCTACAGTGTACACTGATTTAACATCGCACAGCCAGCCTCATACAAATGCTGAATCAGGTACACATGCTTACAATCAGGGCCCTGGTAGTATGTGTGATTTGCTATCACAACATGACTAGTTTTTTGTAGTTTTACATTTTATTTTATTGTTCAATGCTCAGATTTGGATCTTAGTTTACATTACCTCAATGTTATGAGGAGTCGCTCAGTTGGTGTGATTGCTAGGCGAAAGTTAGTGTCTTGTCGGCGAAGGGCATCCTTCAGTTTGGCTAAAAGGCCATCAAAACTAGGAAAAAAGAGCATGCTTATCTTTAGATCTACTGTTGTTTGTTGCAGAAACATTTTTCATTTGTGACATATTACTTTTGCTGCTGAAAGCAAAGTATGGACAACACATGTCCAAAATATTCTTTGCACAGAAGAACAAAACATTAAAACGAAAGATTTTGTTCAAACATTGCTTCATTACTGTGTCCCATATGCTGATTGTTGCCATATACTTAATGAAGTATGCACCAGGAGTATGTAAGGTCATAATATACTCCAAATGTTTTGGGTAAACTATGGATATATAATATAGTAGTTACTCCTATAGAAAAATTAGATGGAGGCCTTAGGCATTGAATACATAACACACCAGGATCAAGTATCACAGTTATTTGGTTAGCTTATGTATACACCGGATTGATTATTGTGTTGTTTTTCTGTTTACAGTCAAACACAGTTAACTAAGGGCCAAAAAGTGCTTCCAATTTCATTCCTCCCCAAAATACTTAGCCCCATGATAAAAATAAGTGACAAGTATTCTTACCTGGACACAGACATGCGGGTGTAGCCCAAAAACTTTTCTGGATGGTGCCTCAAATCTCTATATAGGGTCCTAAATTGACCCTTCCGGCGCCGCTCTTGTAGCATGGGATGCACCCAGTATCTCCTTGTCCTTGGCCTACGTCTCATATATGCTGCTACACAGAGCAATAACAGCACATCAGGAAACATTTTCAAAAACAAGTCACTCTTCTCTCCAAACCACAGTGTCACCTCTCCTGAACTAACCCACAATGTTGTTAAGGACCCCACCCTTTTTATATTGGGTTTTTTACTTCAATTGCTCAATGTGCTTCACATGTGTCATCAATATATCGCACTTTAACCCTTTGTTTAAGGTCTTTCTACCTCTTTTCCTGAAAAACGCAAAACGCTTCCAAAAACGCTTGCAAAAACGCACGCAAAAAACGCAAAACGCCCCCAAAACGCCCCAAAACCGCGCTATCAAAATGACACTAAGCGGTTCAAAAAACGCTAGCGTTTTGCGGATCTGCTTGCGGTTTTTGGTGTGCACCAGCCCTTAGTGTGTAGCATAACAAAACAAAAAATTATCGTCAAATGATCGATTAACCACTTCCCAACTGAGGGGTTTTACCCCTTGACCACCAGAGCAATTTTCACCTTTCAGCTCTCCTTCCATTCATTCGTCTATAACTGTATCATTACTTATCACAATGAAATTAACTATATCTTGTTTTTTTGTCCCCTAATTAGGCTTTCTTTAGGTGGGACATTATGCCAAGAATTATTTTATTCGAAATGTGTTTTAATGGGAAAATAGGAAAAAATGTGGGAAAAAAAATATTTTTCAGTTTTCGGCCTTTATAGTTTTTAAATAACGCATGCTACTGTAATTAAAACCCATGAAATGTATTTGTCCATTTGTCCCGGTTATAAAACCGTTTAAATTATGTCCCTATCACAATGTTTGGGGCCAATATTTTAATTGGAAATAAAGGTGCATTTTTTTCAGTTTTGCGTCCATCCCTAATTACAAGCCCATAGTTTATAAAGTAACAGTGTTATACCCTCTTGAAATAAATATTTAAAAAGTTCAGACCCTAAGGTAACTATTTATATATTTTTTTTAATTGTAATTTTTTTTTTTTAATTACAAAAAAAAAAAAAAAAGGGGAGTGTGGGAGGTAAAGAGTTAAATTTTTTGTGTAAAACTAATTTATTTGTATGTAAAAAATGCTTTAGGGTGTAGTTTTACTATTTGGCCACAAGATGTCAACAGTAACTTTTTGTTTATTGCGACCTGCAAGCGTCCTTCTGGACGCTTGCAGGAAGTACTAGGAGGCTGAGAAAGTTTTTTTTTTTTTCACAAAGATCGCGCTGCTTATCAGAGAAGCAACGGATTATTGCGGGGCTTAGATCAACGAATGGGAATCGATTTTCCCGTTCATTGATCTCCGGGCGAGCGGCCGCTAGAGCGAGCGGGAGCGCGGGCAGCGGCGGGAGCGCGGAAAGTACGGATTTCTCCATCCCTGGGGTAAAAGGATGGAAAAAGGGACAGAGAAATCCGTACGTGTGGGGGTAAAGTGGTTAATAGGAGAAAATAAATTTATAAATTGGTTCAAAGCTGTGGAGAAGGGTTTGAATAAGGACAACAACTTTTTAGATTGGTATGAGGCTGATGATATTTGAACTTTCTCAGCCATTCTAGCTGAACTTGTGAACTAAGAATTTACGATACCTCTGGGTCAATCCTAATCCCAGGTCTGTGAGCATGGATCCTTATCTCAGCTAACAACCTCTAACCCCATTTAGATGGTCTGTTTGAATTAAGGCATCTTAATGACATGTATTTATGCTTGAAAAAAATATCTGTTTTCCCTTTCGATGTTGCATGTATATAGCTGTCTGTAGCACCAGCCTGCAAACTAACAGGACATAAGCCCGACGAAGGCTGCAAGGCCGAAAGCTTGCTTATTTTTAGTTAGCCAATAAATGGTTTCATCCTGATTTAAAACTTCTTGTCAAAACAAAAAAAGGAGAAAAAAAGCAAATAGGACATAATGTCGCACAAAACTCCAAAAATGGGCTGGATAAAATTATTGGCACCTTTAACTTAATATTTGGTTGCACACCCTTTGGAAAAAATTACTGATATCAGTCGCTTCCTATTACCATCAATAAGCTTCTTACACTTCTCACCTGGAATTTTGGGCCACTCTTTCTTTGCAAACTGATCCAGGTCTCTCTTATTAGAAGGGTGCCTTTTCCCAACCAAACATTTAAGATCTCTCCACAGGTGTTCAATGGGATTTAGATCTGGACTTATTACTGGCCACTTCAGAAATCTCCAGCGCTTTGTTGCCATCCATTTCTGGGTGCTTTTTGAAGTATGTTTGGTGTCCTTGTCCTGCTGGGAGACCCAAGATCTTGGACGCAAAGCCAGCTTTCTGAGACTGGCCTCTACAGTGCAACCCAAAATCCTTTGGTAATCCTCAGATTTTATGATGCCTTGCACAGATTCAAAGCACCCAGCTCCAAAAGGCAGCAAAACAACCCCAAAGCATCATTGAATCTACACCATATACCTTACATCATGTAGGTACTGTGTTCTTTTCTTTGTAGGCCTCATTTTGTTTTGATAAACAGTAGAATAATGTACTTTACCATAAAACTCTATCTTGGTCTCACCTGTCCACAACATGTTTTCCCAGAAGGATTTTGGCTTACTCAAGTACATTTTGGCAAACTGTAGTCTTGCTTTTTGATTTGTCTGTGTCAGCAGTGAGGTTCTCCTGGGTCTCCTGCCAGAGCGTTTCATTTCATTTAAATGTCGATGGATAGTTTGCACTGACACTGATGCTCCCTGAGCTTGCAGGCCAGCTTGAATTTTTTGGGAACTTGTTTGGGACTGCTTATCCACCATCTGGACTATCGTGCATTACAACCTTTCATCAATTTTTCTCTTCTGTCCATGCCCAGAGAGATTGGCTACAGTGCAATGGGTTGCAAACGTCTTGATAATGTTAGGCACTGTGGACAAAGGCAAATCTAGATCTCTAAAGATGGACTTGTAACCTTGAGATTATTGATATTTTTCCACAATTGTGGTTCTCAAGTCCTCAGAGAATTCTCTTCTCCTCTTTCTGTTGTGTGAACTTCTCTCCTTTTTATCTGCTTTCAGGTGTGATATTAAAATTGCCCACACCTGTTACTTACCCCAGGTGAGTTTAAAGGAGCATCACATGCTTAAAGCAATCTTATTTATCCACAATTTTGAAAGGGTGCCAATAATTGTATCCAGCCCATTTTTGAAGCTTTGTGTGACATTATGTCCAATTTGCTTTTTTTTTTGTTTTGTTCCACACAAAGGGAATAAACATGTGTATAGCAAACATATTACCGCAATACTTATCTGTGAGAAATACTTGATGTTCTAGAAACATTTCTGGGTGCCAACAATTTTGGCCATAACTATAGTTGCTGAGAAATTCACCCTGTGTTTGTTTAGCGATATCAGCCTTTGTAATTATTCCGTATTAGCAGGTAATCAGCAAGTGTAAATCAGATCTGTCAGGGGTGCCTTAAGGGGCCCATACACTGGTTGATTTCAGCCACCGATCGATCGATTTGCGCCCGTTTTTGATCAATTTTGATCGATTTGATCGATCTGACAGGATGGAAAATCTAGGTCGATCTGCTGCTGTCAGCAGATCGATGGCCCATAGAGTTGCATTGGATCTAATGGTCCAATAATGGATTTAGATCGATTTCCAATAGATTTCATTCTGAAAGTATTCCTGTCAGATTCCGACTTGACAGGCATCTGACAGAAATCTATCTGCTGCAAATCTATAAGTGTATTGCCACCTTTCAGTGTACCTTTGTTCTGTGCTAATATGAGAACACTGGAGGTTAACCCTTTCTGTGCTCCTAGAAATTCCAGGAAGTAAAAACTGAAGGTTTATTGTAAAAGTTTTATTAGTTGTAAAAAAGATTTTTTTCTTTAAAGGTTAATATGTTGTTGCTTATCTTTTACAGCAGAGAGGAAGTGTGGAGTTTAGATTTGATCTAGTGTTTGTCCCATCAGCTTTTCTATTTTACTGGCCAGTATATCAATATAGTACTAGGTCCTCTCTGTTCATTGTGAAGCAGGAGGGCAGAGTGGAAGCAGTTCTATTTTGATGCCATATTTAGTCTACAGGCTTTACTGACTTCAGAGGTCCATTTTATCTGTGCCCGATTTGTGAGTATTGTTTTTACTTTTTACTTAATCTCAAGATGTTCTTGTTCATTCATTGCTGATTTATCACCAGACTTTGGAATGAAAGATTGCTGGTTGATAAAACATGGATCTTTACAAGGAGGCTTTTCCTGCCAACTTTTGAACATGCTGCCAAGGACCTTAGACTAGACCAGGGGTCTGCAACCTTTAAGACATAAAGAGCCACTTGGACCCGTTTCTGAAAAGAGAAAAAAACTGGGAGCCGCAAAACCATTATAAACCAATCTAACACTGCATATATTGTTTCTTACCTTAATGCTATATACAGCATCAGATATGACCCCAATATGCACAAATCGTTAGCAGATATGACCCCAATATGCACAAATTGTTAGCAGATATGACCCCAATATGCACAAATCATTAGCAGATAAGACCCCAATATGCACAAATTGTTAGCAGATATGACCCTAATATGCACAAATTGTTAGCAGATATGACCCCAATATGCAAAAATCGTTAGCAGATATGACCCCAATATGCACAATCCTTCAGCAGATCTGACCCAATATGCACAATACTTCAGCAGTTATGAAAAGAAAAACCCAATTACTCACCTAGTCAGAAGACCTCCTGTCACGATCTTCTCCTGTCCCGACCTCCTTGTGGCGCGTAACTCCCACGATCCTCTTCCTTCCCGACGTCACATCCTGCCTGCATTACACTGCAGGGCTACGGGAAAATGGCCGCCCTAAGCCCTGCACTGCACCGGTCCGGCGGCCTCTCTGATAGGCTGCCGGCCAGCGGCAGCACATGTCACACACGCGCCGCAGCCACTGACACACACTACCTGAGCCGCGGCCTAGGAGCCGCGGCAAAGGTGAAAAAGAGCCGCATGCGGCTCTGGAGCCGCGGGTTGCCTACCCCTGGACTAGACAGATCCAAAAGGCCCTCCCTGTCTCTTAACTTGTGGTCACTGTGTGGAGAGGAGTTGTGCACCCATGTGATTAGTTTGTACTTTCATCAGAAAAGATTTATTTATATTGTCATTTTGAAGATGGCACTTTCTGTACCTTTAGGAAACCCATAAGCACATTGAGGTTCTGAACACTTCAGGGTGGGGATATTTTAAATCAAAATGATGGCTGTTCTAGCCCGGAATTATTTCTGTCCTTGGGTGTAAGTCATTTAAAAAATTTTAACAGGAGATTTTTTTCATACTTTATCAATAAATTACATTTTCAGCCCTCAGCATGCAAAAAAAGTACCTAAAACAAATTGTCCCAACTTCCCAAATCTGATGACATTATTTACCTAATTTTAAAGGACAACTATAAGTTAACTAAAATTCAAAATGCCACATATATTTCCAGTAATTACTAGTAGAAAATAGTAATACAAAGGCTTTTTTCATCTTTTCACAGTGTTCACTGTGGACATTAATATGGAGCACTGTCTGTGTCCAGCAGATTCAGTATACGGAAATAATCTTCACTGGCTCTAATACTGGTAGTAAAATGTGCTTAGAATTATATAAAGCAAAAAATAATAATATATGAAGCAGAAATATAGCTTCAAATGTGCGTATATAATCATCAGCTGCAGTTCTGTCTGTGTGCCTGATCCTCTCACTCTCTCTCTATTTCTCTCTCTCTCTGCCTCGCAGTGTAAAGGAAACAGTTTACAGCCAGGTTACAGTTCAGCTCTGCCTCCCTCTCCCCCGATGCTGACACAAATTTGTTACATTCAGCTGGTGTAAACAAAGCTATTTTTTCTTTTTACACATGCTGTGCTGGAGACCTCTGAAAAGCATTTTATTGTTGCTGGGTAAAAGCTCTATATGTATGTGGGGTTTACAGAAAAAACGTTTCTTTGATAGTTGTTCTTTAAGTACATTTATAGTTTCTAGATGCTAAAGGTATTTTGTAAATTGTCTAATATTTGTTTTGCTTGAGAAATTAGATTTGAAATAGAAACACAAACAAATACTGGACTCTGCTAATGCAATGTTTAATAGTAAAATAGATCCACAATTTTCAAATCAACTAAAATACAATTGGTATAAAGTATTGTAAAAGCAGCTGCTGGTATATCAAAATCTAAAATATATAAAATATATTGCACAATGCTCATAATGAACATATTTTCACATGCATATGCTCACTGCAGTGCAGAAAGAGAAACACAGGTAAACAAGCTAAAAATGACAACAAAAAAGGAAAGGCAAACCCCTTAGACTGTAGGATGGGGCAATAGCTATGTTAACTGGCAAAAGTTGTATCCAAAATCTTGAGTATTAGATACACTTGGATATATTTAACCACTTCACCTCCAACGGTTTTTCCCCTTAAAAAATCAGAGCAATTTTCACCTGTTAGCACTCCTTCCATTCATTCACCTACTTATCACAAAGAAACATCTACAGGGTGGGCCATTTATATGGATACACCTTAATAAAATGGGAATGGTTGGTGATATTAACTTCCTGCTGTGGAACATTAGTATATGTGAGGGGGGAAACTTTTCAAGATGGGTGGTGACCATGGCGGCCATTTTGATGGCATGGTGTAGTATATGGGGTACAAAGATAGTGGGGCCATTCTTCATCAATGGAAACCTCAAGGCCACTGCATATGCAAAATTGCTACATGATGAGGCGTTTCCCTCTTTATGCACTGAAGCTGGCACGTTCCCTGAGTTTTTCCAGCAAGATGGTGCACCACCACATTATGGGTGTCAGGTCAGAGCATTCCTAGATGAACAGTTTCCTGGAAAGTGAATTGATCATCGTGGGCCAGCTGAATGGCCCCCAAGGTCTCCCGATCTGACCCCCTTACACTTTTATCTTTGGGGTCATCTGAAGGCAATTGTCTATGCTGTGAAGATATGAGATGTGCAGAACCTGAAACTATGTATACTGGAAGCCTGTGCTAGCATTTCTCCTGCAGTGTTGCTATCAGTGTGTGAAGAGTGGGAGAAGAGGGTTGCATTGACAATCCAACGCAATGGGCAGCACATTGAACACATTTTATAAGTGTTCAGAAACTTGTAAATAACTCATGAAAGAATAAAGTTACATTAAAACCAAGCACACCATTGTTTTTCTTGTGAAAATCCCAATAAGTTTGATGTTAGATTCAAAATGGCCGACTTCAAAATGGCCACCATGGTCACCACCCATCTTGAAAAGTTTCCCCCCTCACATATACTAATGTGCCACAAACAGTAAAACAGTAAGTTAATATCACCAACCATTCCCATTTTATTAAGGTGTATCCATATAAATGGCCCATCTTGTATATCTTGGGGGGGGGGGGGGTACTTTGTTGTTAAGAATCATTTTAATTTTAACTGCATTTTAAAGAGAGTCTGAAGCCTAAAAAAAAAAGACTCTTTTTTACTTGACATTTATGTTAAGCAATATGTGCAGAGCTAAAACGCTGCATTCCCACGGCAGAACGATGTCATTAAACCCCGGGGCAGAATTCGGGGCTCCTTCCTGATAGAGGCAGATCAGCGGAGATTGACATGACTGGAGGCAGAGCTACAGCACTAAGCTCTACACCCCCCCCCCCCCCAGGGCAGCAGGCAGCAAAATCCCCAACCTGAAAAGTCGTGGAATTCTGCCCCGGTATTTGGGGGGGAGGGGGGTTTAATTACATTGTTCTGCTGCGGGAATGCAGTGTTTTAGCTCTGCACGTATTGCTTAACATAAATGTCAAGTAAAAAGAGGAATTTTTTAACGCTTCAGACTCTAACAGGAAAATGAGGGGAAAAAAATGGAAAAAATCCTTATTTCTCCGTTTTCGGCCATTATAGTTTTAAAATAATACAGGCTACCATAATTAAAACCCACCCGTTTTATTTGGCCATTTGTCCCGGTTATTGCACCTGTTATGGCGCCAATATTTTATTTTCAAATAAAGGTGCTTTTTTTCAGTTTTGTGTCCATCACTAATTACAAGCCCATAATTTAAAAAGTAACTGTAATATACCCTCTACACATACATATTAAAAAAGTCCAGTCCCTAATGTAACTATTTATGTATTTTTTATACATTGTATATAGATTTTTTTTTTTACAAAAAAAATGCTTTGGGTAACTATTGGGGAGTGTGGGAGGCAAGGGGTTAATTTTAAATGTAAAAAAAAGTCTTAATGAAAAAAAAATGTTTGTAGATGTATTTGGCCACAAGATGTACTCACGCATAACTTTCCTATGCGCAGTATTACTACTAGGAAGTTATGCGTGGACGTGTAAGTATAGTTTTTTGTGAATGACAGCACCATCTCATTGATGGCCGCGGTCATTCACACAGGGACTTAGATCAATGAATGGGAACTGGGCGATCAGTAGTGCGCGCAAGCAAGGAACATAGTTCCTTGCCCCACGGGAGGGGAAGTGGGGGCAATGCAGGGATGTAGATACTCGTCCCGGGAGGGGAAGTGGTGTAAATCAGTAGTATGACTTAAGGAGCCCATACATCTCGTGATGATGTATGGGTAGACTGACTAAGATGGATCTCTCTCTGAGAGATCTGTTGGCTGACCATACACAACACACCGATTTCCGCTAAATTTCAGCACTATTCTGTTCATCCCCAAATATAACAGTCCCCTTCCAGTGCCAATGCATTGTAAATATCCGCTGTCCAGTTTCTGTGACTCCTGGTCTCCTCTGCTGTCTACCCTGAGTGCTACCATGTGATGGCACGTATACCCTGTGGCACATGAGTAATGTCACACACATGCACCTGGTGCCACACGGGGGAGACAGCGAAGTAAACCAAGAGTCCTCACAGCTAGACAGGTAAAATTTTACAATGCATGGGCATTAGGGTTGACATTTTGCATTTGGGGGGAAACAGAGGCCAGGGGTTAGTCGCATTCATTGGTCGTCATAATATCGCACCCTGTTACCGTCACGCACCCAATCAACCATGTTGGGCTTTGATTTTCAAGCATTCCTGATTAAAACATTAATTTCGGGCATGCTTGTTGCAATCGGGCCACAATATCCGTAGATGTATGGACAACTTTAATTGTTTCAGTTCATATAAGCTCCCTTAGTCATAGCAGCCTGCTAATCAGATCTTTACATACTTCCTCTGCTTGAAATACATACACAATTTTATTTGTACCATGATTTCCCTGGGGTGCTAGTCCTTTTTTCATTTGTTACATTTTTTTTAATTAGATTTAATTTTGTCCACTTTGTAGCAAACATCTTGAAAGTCATTATAAAAAATGAATTTATAGTCCACTTATAATTTCAATGATAGTTTCCTGTAGCATTTAGCGCAAGGTTCTGTATTAATGCAGAATTAAATGACAATTATTAAGCCAATGTTTTAAGATTTACCACAAATACGCTGGGTTGAATAGCTGAAAAGACTTAACTATTTTAGTGTAAGTTGTATAATTATAGTGGGCAAAGCGTACTTCTAAACTTTTTAATTGTTACCATTATTCCCTTGCATGAGAACTCATATTGTGCTTCTTAAATCCTCCACTGTGGGAATAGCTAATGCACTTCATCAGTTAACAGTAACCGAATGTAAAGAGAAATGCTCTGTAGTAATGAAGAAAGGCTTATTTTTGTTTGACCCCTGTTTCTGTAACAGAGTAAAGGCAATGTGTGAGCTATATTAGTACAGAGACAATCAACACAGCTCAGTCATGGGATAGGTAACCTCTGAGAGTAAATGTACAGTCAGGCCCAGAGGACAAGTCTCTGTGCAGTGTATTTTCTTTGTACTCGCCGTTACACTACACAGGCCCGGTTATTTCAGTGCTCCAACAAAATAAATAAGCAGAGAAAATTAGTCAGAATGAGCACAAAGAATTGAGGAAAGGTATTTATGTGAAGGTTCTAATTTATCCAGGTCAAGGTATACCCAAAGAAAAATAAGATCGTTTCAACTGGATGCATTTTTTTCTGCTCAAAAACATCATCACTCATGCAGAACAACTTTTTCAGTTCTAATAAAGTAGAGGATATTTATGTTAATTTATTGTTACATGTAATCCACTTGCTTCATTCAACCAGCATATAGTCTAACGTCGGCCATTGACTTTCAACCTCTGTCCAAGTTGTACTCATTACTAAACTATAGCCTAAAAACAGATGGGACCCGATCCAATTCACTTTTCCTCCTAAGTCTTTTCCTAGTACAACATTTTTCATCTTTTATTCAAAGAACTTTTCAGCACTCTGCAATTGAAAAAGTACCAAAATATAGGTGAAAAAGTACTGTCAAAATTATTCTGAGTATTGTTTTGCTTGCTGGTGATAAAACATTTTAATGATAAGATGTGAAGTGTCACTTAGTAGAAAACTTAAGAGAAAAAGTGAATTGGAATGAGCCCACTGCTTCTAGGTATACAAATTGTATCATACCCAACCTTTTGTTTCCTCCCTATTCCTTTAGATTTTAAGTTTGTGCACAAAGGCAGGGCTCTGTCATACTTTTGTGCCTTGGAATTTTCTATACATTTTGTTCATCATGTTACAAAGGTCACTGTAATTACTACTTGTGTATACCATTATCAGTATTACTATGTAACCCATTACCCCATATGTGTCTCTTAATTTATACAGTGCCAAGATTATGCTGGTGCTTCATAATTGCAACAACAACAACTAATTGATGCTTATTATGTAGATGTTAATTATTTAAAAGCCTTGCTTAAGATGTGCATCATCTTCAAAATGTCCAGGCAAGCATGATAAAACAGCAATATATGTTGATAATGAATGGTTTTAAAGGCAAAAAGTCAAAGAAGACAGAGTGAAATGGAGATTCATTAAGAACAGATTGAAGTTACAAGGAAATGGGAACTGTCCACAAAGATCATCAAGAAGGACACCCTCTAGTTGACGTTTCTACATCGTGTGCCACATGTACTTGTGTAGGTCTAGTATGCATACACAGGGGTATGATTTTCAAACTTCTGCAGTTTGTCTGCTCATATAGTAAAATATGTTGTACTTTGCCAATTTTTGGACATAAAACTGCACACAAACATTTATATTCCTTCCTGCTCTTTTCAATAACAAAAGATAAGGATTGTCTCCATCACAATAGATTTTTTAAAATGTCTTTTGATAATGATTTTTTTCATGCTCTGCAGGCCAACTTTCACCTTCATTAATAGTTTGAAAATGTAATTTTTAAACCATTAATGATTATAACGACTATAATGATAAGCTGTAATGCTGGGGAGGCATACTCAGTCAGCGTGTGTTCTCCAGACTATGTAGCTCGGTAATAGAAGAGGCTCCACAGATAGACATAGGAGTAATGAACAAGGGAGCAAGATTTCCCAGAGCAACTGCCTAGCCTATAAGGCTAGATGCTATGTGATACAATACACAACAGACGTAGTCAGTAACAGGCTTGGGTCATACACGATAGATCAGATGGCAGTAATACAGAAGGGCTAGGCAAATTCGTAGTCAAGAGGCAGGCAAGGGTCAGAACACAAAACAATATACAATATTACAATAATACAAAACTGACTGACTAGAGTACATATATATCGTGCTGATGCGCAATATATGAAATGTAGCTCTCAAATAACTCACTAGCTAAAGCACACGTGATGACAACAGACAGACATACGGAATGCTCAGCCAATCTAGTCGCTGTTTCAGCAAACGGCAACATTCACACTGAGATAGACAAGACTAACAGGTAGAAGCGTAACTAATGGCAACCGCTGCTATATTTCATCCTCTAGAACAAAGAAAGAACAAGGCTAGAAGGAATACTACCAGTCACCAACGTGGTGCTGGCAGGATCCAAACTATCAGGATCAGAAGGACTTTACTGACCCCCGCAGGTCAGCAAACGTCCAGCAGACATGAAAATACAGAGCAAGGCATTATACATTTTTACAATAACAACTTTCACAGCATAGACCCAACAACAACTCAGAGAGCTGAATGCTGAAATGAGAGACAGACTTTTATGTCGGCATCATCCAATGGATGCAGGCATGCAAATTCCCACACAGCTGAATGGTAATTATGCAATCCTGAGCCAGCTTGATCACAAACTGCCAGCTGAAAGACTCTCATAACAAATACATGGAATACTATGCAACAACATGCATGTAGGAAATCCAGGGATATCTGGCTGCAGTTCAACTGCAGCAAGCAAAATGAGGAGTTATGACAGCATCATGAACTGCTCTGAACTGCAAAGTGACTGCAAATGACAATGAGACTTATTGCGAATGCGCAACTGAATGCAAGCAGATAAGTCAGAACTGCCTGGTTGCAGTCCCACCGCAACCGACAGATCATGCTACAGGAGAAATCGTGACATAAGCATTAAAAGAGGAACACAGAGCATACTGAGAGCAAAATTATATATATAAAGTTGACTAATCACTCTGTCTATGAAAGCATTCTGCTCAGGGCAAGACTTACTGCGAACACTATTATTGTTGGTAACTGTCATACAGGTGTTGGCTATATTTATTTATTAGCCCCTGTATGTAGTCTTATAATGATCACACAGTCAGTATCTATTTCACATTTATTTTGTCAAGCCATCTACATGTATTAACAGCTATATAAGGCCAGGGCTCCCCTGTCTGTATATTTCTGTATGGATTTAGATAACCCTCATGTTTTCATTGATCTCTTATGTAACTAAATGTGATTGCATACGGCCATCATAGGATTTTTTCTGTTAGTTGGATAACTTTCATCTCATATATATGGTTAGTTTTATGTAAAATTAAGTATCTGTATTTGGTCAAAGAAAAACACGTAATTCCCTTGTACAAGTAGAAAAAAAAAAAAAAACTCCAGTTAAGTTGACCACATAAAGGATTTATTTCACATTTGGTTTGTCAAGTTAACTATACTTTGCAATAGCTACAAAGAGCAAAGGCTTCCCTGTGAATATTTTTTACAAGGCTTTAGGTGACCTCCATGCTTAACCACATATGCTACAAGGACGTGAGCCCTATGTCCTGAAAAGCAGCCACTCATGCCAGCAGGGCATAGGACTTACATCCAAGAAGAAAGCCACCGCCGATCATGCATGCCTGCCATAACAATGATCGGCGCCAGGGACCATGTGGTGTCTTAACCCAATCGGATCTGCAGTGACCCACAATGGATGACCCACGGATGGCAAAACGCACACAGCTGCACAGGCTATTAAAACTATTATTATTATTATTTATTGTATTTATAAAGCGCCAACATATTACGCAGCGCTGGACAATAAATAGGGATACATACAATATTTAGGGGTGACATACAGCAAAATGACAATACCTGAATACAAGAAAGACCAGATCATGCAGCACAGTACAGTATGAGTACAAGGTAATGCTTAGTCAGTCACTGGAGGGGAGCATGGAGATTAGGCAAGTTAGGTTCACTCAGATGCCTAGCATGGGTTCACAGTAATGGAGGTGCATGATCAGGTTGGACACAAAAGGAGGAGGACCCTGCCCAAAGGCTTACAATCTAAAGGGAGAGGTAGGAACACGAGAGGTAGGAGACCAGTGTTCAGCTGTGGGTTTAGAGCACTTGTGAGGGGAAGTAGGCCCGAGTGAAAATGAGATTTTTGAGGGCTTTCTAGAAGATGTTGAAGGAGGGGGCTGCCCTAATGGGTGGAGGTAGGGAGTTCCATAGTGTTGGAGCAGCTCTTGAGAAGTCCTGGAGGCGTGCATGGGACTGCGTGATGCGGGGGGCGGTTAGGCGAAGTTCATTGGAAGAGCGGAGTGAGCGGCTAGGTGTGTACGGAAATGTAGGTTGGACAGATTTTGTGGACAGATTTGTAGGTCAGACACAGTATCTTGAATCTGATTCTGGACTGGATAGGAAGGCAGTGGAGGGATTCAAGGAGGGGATCCGCCGTGGTGGAGTGATGGGAGCAGTGGATAATTCTGGCTGCCGCATTCATGATGGACTGCAGTGGGGCTGTTCGGGTCATAGGGAGACCAGACAGCAGGGCATTGCAGTAGTCAAGGCGGGAAATTATGAGGGCATGGATGAGGAGTTTGGTGGTGGCAGAGGTCAGGAAGGGACGAATCTTACAGATGTTACGAAGGTGGAAGTTGCAGGACTTTGTGAGGTTTTGGATGTGGGGAGTGAAGGAGAGTGCGGAGTCCATGGTGACACCCAGACAGCGGGGCTTGAGAGGTAGGGTGAATGGTAGTGTGGTTAACAGTGACATGCACATCTGGGAGGATTATGGATGTCCGGGGTGGGAAGATCATAAATTCCGTTTTGTCTATGTTTAGTTTCAGGAACCTAGCAGACATCCAGGAGGAGATGGCTGATAGACAGGAGGAGACCTTGTCTGTGGTAGTGGTGGATATGTCAGGGGTGTGGAGGTAGATCTGAGTGTCATCTGCATACAGATGATAGTTAAAACCCATGGAGGAGATAACCTTGCCAATGGAGGATGTGTATAGGGTGAACAGTAGGGGGCCAAGGACTGAACCTTGGGGGACTCCCACCGAGAGGTGGTTGGGGGTGGACGAGGACTCATTGAAGGCGGTCGTGAAGGAGCGGTTGGAGAGGTAGGATGAAAGCCAGAACAGGGCAAGATCGTGAATGCCCATGGACTGGAGGGACTGGAGGAGTAGGGGATGATCTACTGTGTCAAAAGCTGCTGAAAGGTCAAGGAGGAGAATGGAGTATTTACCTTCAGCTTTAGCTAAGGCAAGGTCATTGACCACTTTGGTGAGAGCAGTTTCGGGTGAGTGGGCAGGCCGAAATCCAGATTGCAGTGGGTCTAGCAGTGAGTTGGCATTGAGGAACTGGGTCAGGCGTTTGTGAACCAGACGCTCAAGGAGTTTTGAGGCAAAGGGGAGAAGGGAGATAGGACGTAGTTGGAGGGTAGCGAGGGGTCGAGGGAGGGTTTCTTGAGCAGGGGTAGTACAGTGGCCTGCTTGAAGTCTGAGGGGAAGGTGCCTGTGGATAGGGAGAGGTTGAACAGGGTAGTGAAGACTGGGGCCAATTCCGTGAAGTGAGGCTCGAGTAAATCAGAATGGATGGGGTCAAGGGGGGAAGTAGTGGTATGGGAAGTCTGCAAAACTGCTCTCACCAAAGTGGTCAATGACCTTGCCTTAGCTAAAGCTGAAAGTAAATACTCCAATCTCCTCCTTGACCTTTCAGCAGCTTTTGACACAGTAGATCATCCCCTACTCCTCCAGTCCCTCCAGTCCATGGGCATTCACGATCTTGCCCTGTCCTGGCTTTCATCCTACCTCTCCAACCGCTCCTTCACGACCGCCTTCAATGAGTCCTCGTCCACCCCCAACCACCTCTCGGTGGGAGTCCCCCAAGGTGGTAGTAGGAGTGAAGGATGTGAGGGGAGGATAGGGTGGAGGAGGAGCTGGTTGGGAGGGGGTGGGAGGTGAAGATTTGAGATTGGATATTTCCTGGCGGATGGAGAAAATTTTGTTGGTGAAGTGGGTGGCTAAATCTGTGGCAGAGAGGGAGGAAACGGAGGGTGGGAGGGTGGGTTTAAGCAGGGAGTTGAAAGTGGCAAAAAGACTAAAGACTAATAAACTATAGTGTATGGAAATTGAGAAATATTTTCAATTGTTTTCTCTTTTTTCTTTTTAAAATGCATAGAGAATAAAAGAATTACTAAAAAAAAAAAAACACTCGCAAACAGCCTAATTTGTGTGTGAAAAAAAAACAAGATCTAGATCATTTAGGAGTGATAAGTAGGGATAAAGTTATTGGGGAATGCATGGGAGGAGTGTTGAACTGTGAAAATTGCTTGCGTGCATAAGGTGACAACAACCCTGAAGACTGAAGTAAGTAGCTGCTGGTTGATCTGGTGTATTACATATATCTCGTCTGTAACAAAATATAATTGCATGTGGTAATTATATGGCTTTTGCTACTAGTTAGATGACTCTCATTTCATATGTATGGCTGCTTTTATGTAAAATAAAGTATCTGTTTTCCTAACAAAGAAAAAACAGACCTTTCCCTTGTATAAGCAGAAAAAAGAAAAACCTTTCTTGTCAAGCTAAGAAAAACAAAAGTTTGCTTTCCTAAAACAGAAAGAATTTGCGATAATTCAGGTTGGAGTGAGCTTGAGATATCTCCCAGAGCAACACTGCTGAATATATGCAAATTAACCATTTGTTTTTCTTAACATCTTAGTAAGGGGGCTTTTAGGACCATTGTAGTCCCTTACACACTCCAATGAGTTCTGGGTCACCATGAGCTTGCTGGTTAGTCTGTGCCTCTCGGATTCACAAGCCCTACTCCATAGAGCCAAATTAATCCATGCCATGCACTGATGAGGATCAAACAATCCGAAACAGCCTGTATGCATGTTGGATTATTATGGCTCTGTACAAATTAACAAGCTGACACATCATTGCATTCCAGCGGTTCTGGAGGTGTGTTTAGCTTCTAAGGGTACAATGGTTAATTTGCATATATTCAGCAGTGTTGCTCTGGGAGACATCTCAAGCTCACTCCAACCTGAATTATCGCAAATTCTTTCTGTTTTAGGAAAGCAAACTTTTGTTTTTCTTAACATCTTAGTAAAG
Source organism: Hyperolius riggenbachi (assembly GCF_040937935.1). Taxonomy (NCBI): domain Eukaryota; kingdom Metazoa; phylum Chordata; class Amphibia; order Anura; family Hyperoliidae; genus Hyperolius; species Hyperolius riggenbachi. Next base: position 120,830,870 of record NC_090655.1, read on the forward strand.
GGGCTTTTAGGACCATTGTAGTCCCTTACACACTCCAATGAGTTCTGGGTCACCATGAGCCTGCTGGTTAGTCTGTGCCTCTCGGATTCACAAGCCCTACTCCATAGAGCCAAATTAATCCATGCCATGCACTGATGAGGATCAAACAATCCGAAACAGCCTGTATGCATGTTGGATTATTATGGCTCTGTACAAATTAACAAGCTGACACATCATTGCATTCCAGCGGTTCTGGAGGTGTGTTTAGCTTCTAAGGGTACAATGGTTAATTTGCATATATTCAGCAGTGTTGCTCTGGGAGACATCTCAAGATCACTCCTACCTGAATTATCGCAAATTCTTTCTGTTTTAGGAAAGCAAACTTTTGTTTTTCTTAACATCTTAGTAAGGGGGCTCAGGGGTGCCTCTAGTCATTTTGTCACTCCAGGCGAGAAAACCTGTGGCGCCCCCCCCCTCCCAAGCCCCTCCCCCTAGGAAAATAATCATAATGCAGCATCGTTTCACAAGAAAATAATCATAATGCGGCAGTGTTTCATCAGAAAATAATAGGAATTATCGTAATTCAGAATCGTAATTCACCAGAAAATAATCGTAATGTGGCAGTGTTTCACCAGAAAATACACTTATTGCAGCAGCAGTTCACCGGAAAATATTCGTAAGGTGGCAGCGTTTCACCAGAAAATACACTTATTGCAGCAGCATTTCACCAGAAATTAATCATAGGGCAGCAGTGTTTCACCAGAAAATAATAGTAATGGGGCAGCGTTGTCAGAAAATAATCGTAATGTGGAAGCGTTTCACCAGAAAATACACGTAATCCGAGCAGAGAGGGAAAGAGTAGAGAGGGAGAGGCAGCATAAGATGTAAGAGGGGGGTAGAGGAACAGAGAGGGGGAGAGATAGACAGCATAAGATGGAAGAGGGTGCAGAGAAACAGAGGGGAGAGGGGTAGAGACAGCATAAGATGGAAGAGGGGGCAGAGGAACAGAGAGGGGAGAGAGAGAGACAGAACAGCACTAAAGCACAGGTTTACAGCTTTACCAGCCTACAGCCTAACCAGCTTTCAAAGAAAACTCTAGTATCAAAAGAGCAGGGCACATTCTAGCAGTTATAACAGTACTGGGAGTCTGCACACAGGACAGGAAGTGTTCTTAGCAGCCTGCCTGCATACCTTCTCTTCTGCCTGTGCATGCAGCTTATCATCTCTGGAGCAGAAACTTCCCTTCTACCGGGCTGTGTTGCTGTCTTGTGCGGGGGCGGGGCTCCAACACGGACACATCACATTCTACTCTGTGAGACTGCATCTGTCCCCTGGCTGTCTCGCTCCAGTGTCTGTGTGCAGCCAGTGACACAGGTGGGGGGTCAGACTGTCGGGGGCATAAGCTGGCTGGCCGCTGGCTCCTGGTTTGACTGGCGTGGGGCGGAGTTAAAGGCTGGGCCACACGAGGTAAACACTTTACCTGTGTGGCAACTAAGAAGAAGGGGCACGGCTTTAAAGAAGGAGCCTGGCAGAGAAGAGCAGTATTGATTGCTCTATTGGCTGGGGAGAAGTGGAGGTGGAGGCACTGCTGAGCACATGGTAGCGTGCCGAGCACCGGGGACTGAGTCGGGAGGTAATATAATATAAAAAAAAAAAAACATGGTCACGGTAGCAGCGGCGGGGGAATGCGCCTCACCACCTCATGGCGCCTCACCACCTCATGGCGCCCTAGGCAACCGCCTATACTTGCCTGGTGGGTGAGACGCCCCTGAGGGGGCTTTTAGGACCATTGTAGTCCCTTACACACTCCAATGAGTTCTGGGTCACCATGAGCTTGCTGGTTAGTCTGTGTCTCTCGGATTCACAAGCCCTACTCCATAGAGCCAAGTTAATCCATGCCATGCACTGATGAGGATCAAACAATCCGAAACAGCCTGTATGCATGTTGGATTATTATGGCTCTGTACAAATGAACAAGCTGACACATCATTGCATTCCAGCGGTTCTGGAGGTGTGTTTAGCTTCTAAGGGTACAGTGGTTAATTTGCATATATTCAGCAGTGTTGCTCTGGGAGACATCTCAAGCTCACTCCAACCTGAATTATCGCAAATTCTTTCTGTTTTAGGAAAGCAAACTTTTGTTTTTCTTAACATCTTAGTAAGGGGGTTTTTAGGACCATTGTAGTCCCTTACACACTCCAATGAGTTCTGGGTTACCATGAGCTTGCTGGTTAGTCTGTGCCTTGTCAAGCTAAAAATGTAAAGCATAAAATATTAATTGTGATGATCATGTTGTCAGCCTTACTCTGTACAAAGTTTTCATTGTGATAGATAACAAGTAGCCAGCAGGCTGAAGGGAGATGTCACTGTACTGGGTCATCTAAAAGTTAAATTAAATTATACTATACATTTTAAGGTAGACATACACTTTTTGCACAACCACTGGTTGCAAATCTGTTTTTTTAACTAAATCTGTCTCCTCCACTGTCAGGAATAGCATATTTACATGTATGGTGGCCCTGCAGACAGACAGAATTCCTTAAAGTGTAACTGTCAGGCATAAAATCAAAAATCAATTTTTTATTTTTATCTGGTAAACAAGTAATACGGATGCTAACCAGGCAATCCAAAAGTTAAAATCTCTATTATTTTCTTGTCTATAAATGATCATTCCCCAGTTTAACTGACTCTTATTTGGTACTTTGCCGCACAAAGGAAGTTGCAAGGGCATGCTGAGTTGTCTTTTTTTTTGCTTCTTGATTTCCCCTCAGACTTAACTAATGTACAGAAGCAAAAAAGGACAACCCAGCATGTCCTGCAACTTCCTTTTTGCGGCAACATACCGAATAAGAGTGAGGTAAACTGGGGAATGATCATTTATAAACAAGAAAACTAATAGAGATTTTAACTTTTGGATTGCCTGATTAGCATCCTTATTACTTGTTTACCAGATAAAAATAAAGAATTGATTTTTGATTTTATGCCCGACAGTTACTCTTTAAAACTATTTGGAATATCCAGAGAAGCAGTTTAACAGTTTGTATAATGTTTTATTAAAAATGAAAGTGCATGCATATTTAAACAGAAATTAAAAAAAGAAACTTGTTAAATAAACAAGCAACAGCACAACAAAGCAAAAGAACAGCAGAAAGTGTTGCTTATACTTTTGTTCTGGCGCAGTTTGAAGTTCAGGCTACTAGGCATTTGAGTCCAGTTTTGATTTACAGGTTCGCTGGCTCTTGGAATTGGCTTTCAGTAGGTCTTAACAGCGAGATAACCCCTGGACAGCATCTAAAACAGCTTGCTGACAGTGTTTCTACTTCCAAAAATAGGATGGTAATGATTTTTGCCATCAAATCACAGGAATTTGTTGGGTTAGCTGGGCATATGCCAACATGATTTATGGGATTCAGAGAGCACACACATAATGCTATTATTCATACAAAGTTAATATTTAAGTGGATAGTATGTTACAAAGGACCAACCAACAGAATCATTATGGAACAACCAAGGGCAAACTGGGACATTTAGTATTCCAGGAATCTGTAAAGTGTATTTCAGAGCATCTGTACACTTTACAGCAATCATGCCTGATATCAAAATGACATCTATGCTAGCCAAGTTCTGTTTCTATCCCTGTTTGATCTTTTATTTAAATTGGGAAATTAGATATGAAAATGGCGCATTAATTATTTTCTGTGTGCAGAGACCACCAAATGACCACATCCAAGGTTGTTTAAAGTCAAAACATAGATTTAAAAACGTTTTATTATTTTCCAGTTTGTAGCCGACACCTAGAAAGTCATCATAAAATACTAATCTACATATAACTTCTATGATAATTGGCTGTCACAATTAAAACAAAGTTCAGTACCAGTACAAAATAATCCAATTCATGCAAAAGCTAAAAACACATCAGTAAGCCTGAACCACAATTGAAAGAGAGGGAGCAACAAGACAGTGGGAGGGTCCGGTGCAAAATAAAATAAAATGTATTAAACCAAACTTTTAAGACTCACCGTAAAATACACCGGATAGAAGTCTTAAGGTGGCCATTCATCTATGAATTTTTACCATCAATTTCTGTCCGATTCAATCCTTTTATTGAATCTGCTAGAAATCGATGCCCCAACATGTTGACCCAATCAATCTTTAAATCGATTTTTGACCAAAATGGATTTAATTGGTCAAGCATACAGCATGGAAGATAAAGATCATTGACAGGTTGGGAGTGGTTGCAGATAGAGGGCCCATAGCGTTGTACTGCATTGAGCAAATGCTGAAATCCATTAAAAAATTGATGTGTGGAAGTAAAACAATGGGGATAAGAGGCGCCCAGATGATGATAAAACTATGTTAAAAACAGTTAAATAGAAGGGGTGAGGTGGCTTACCTCAATGACGACAAAGTCAGATTGTTAGGCTCTGCCTCTGCTGGTGACACCTCTGTGAATACACTTCATTAACTTCCTCTCTTCACCAGCAGATGTCAGTATAAACTCATCTTCATTCATGTTGTTTCTCTACTTGCCAGCAGAGGACTCACTCCTCCAGAACTTGTTCTCCTCTACAGACTATTGTTGGAAGGAGATTTGGATGATCATCAAGTCTCTGCACAAGGATATAAGCCAAGCCGGAGCACTACTCCAGTGCTAGCTCATCATATCTGTGTCCTGGCCCTCCTAGCCTGAGTTACTGGCCCTTGTAGCTTGTGTCCTGTTTATCCTGTGTTATTGCTATCCTGTATATGACCTCTAGCCTTGCTCCTGACAATTCTTTGCCTAAGTGAACTCATTGTATTGTTTGATATCCTGGTTCATGTCTTGCCTGTATGACTGCCTGTTAGCTTGCTCCTTCTGTACTGCGAATTATCTCCTGTATATATTTGTAAATCGCTACTGTGTATATTTAACTAGGTTCCGGGGTCTGTGTGCACACAATAGTATACATACACTGGGTTGCTCTGCATTACTCCTTATGCAGGGAGATCTATTTGTATATACTCCGGGTGGCATGTGTATGTCAATCTGAATACATTTGCCTACAGAGTTATTATCTTGTGTATATAGCTGAATATCTGTGCATTTATTGCCATTGCTGTGCATGAGATTTAGGGCCCGTTTCCACTACTGCGGAAACCGGGCGGAATTCTGAGAGTTTCCCCGCAGACGAACCGCGCGGGTAAACTCTGCCATAGGAAAGTATGGCGTCGCCGGCCGAATCGCTTACGTTGGCGATTCAGCCGACATTGCCGTCAGTTTCCATGCGGGAGGCTGCGAATCTTATACATGTCACGGCTTCTGGGATTCGCCTGCATTCCCGCTGACCAGGAAGTGCCACCGCGCGTCTCGCAGCCGCACACGGTGGCCAGTGGAAACTTCTCTACCATTTGTTTCAATTGTTTGTCATGCTACACTATTGGGGCTCTTCGTGTCACTGTGTTTTTTGCTTTCACTCCAGGGTGCTCTCTACCCATAATGTGTGGAAGTATTCGGTCAGATAAATCCCTCTCTGATCAGATTATAATCTAAGCGGAGTGTATTTTTTGGCCATATCAAGTAGTGTACAGGAGGGCTAGCCTTACTATTTTAGTTTCAGTCATATAATTATATTAAGTAATGTGTAGTGCTGAACGTTTAATTGTTATCATTATTATTCCTTTGCATGAGAACTCGTACTGTGTCTTGCAAATCCTCCACTGTGAGGATAACGAACGTATTTCATCTGCTAAAAGTAACTGAATGTAAAGAGAAATGATCTGTGGGGATGAAGAAAAGCTTATTGCTTGATCCCTATCTCTGTAACACAGTAAAGGCACTGTGCGGTTTATATCAGCACAGAAACAATTAAGAGAGCTCAGATATGGAATAGGTAACCTTTCCAGGTAGAAGTACAGTTAGGCCCAAAGGACAAGTCTCTCTGTAGTGTGATATCTTAGTTAAACTACACAGGCTAGGTTACAACTGTGCTTCAAGAAGGAATAAGCATATAAAATTGACTTATCAAGCCAATCTTGCCATTGCCACACAACACCAATCCTTTGCTCACTACACTGGCTACCCATAAAATGGAGAATACTTTTCAAAATTGGCATGCCAACATTCAAATCCCTTCACAACCTAGGCCCTGGATATGTGTCACACCTCCCACAACTTCAGATCAAAAGCATCCAATCACTTGACCACCCCCAGAGTCCAACTAAAAACTATTGGAGCCAAAGCTTCCCGTCATGCTGCCCTTACCCTTTGGAATGCCGTGCCAAATTTAATCAAGACAGCCCCAACTCTAGACATGTTTAAATCAAAACTGAAAAGGGGGGTGTTAAGGTTAGTCACCACCAGGGAAGAGTTCAGTATGAGAGTAGGGAGAACTTAGGTCATAGTAAAATATTGGTAAATATTACCAATATTTTGCTTTATGAATGAAGTAGTAGAATATAAGTAAGTTAACCTGTTGTCGTAGATTCTACATCCTAATTAGTGCTGCTGTATGTTCCAGGACGTAGAATCTATGTTCTGCCTAAAGAACAGCCGCCTGCTGCTGCGTGTGCATGTGCACAGTTTTGTGAATGATTGTTGCTAGCTAATAGCAACAATCATTCAATAAAAGATTAAAATTATTGACCGCGCTCACAGATTTAGAGGCTAGAGAGCAGTGCATAAAGATAATAAATGTCACCGTCCTTATAAGTCCTTCCTTCTCACTCAGAGGGCAAGAACTTAGACTTGTAGACACTCCACGGATGAAGTATAGCTCTTCCAACTCAAATCATCACACCATACATGTAAGATAAAGATAAAAAGATCATAGTGCGATCAGCTGAACAAAAATTTCCTTCACCTCTCTAGTGAAGCATTTCACCTCCACCGTGGTCAACTCCGTGCAGGGACAATGTGCCCGCACTCACCTAGCTGGCCTCCACTATCGCCGGAGGTAGGATTCAAACGCATATAGGGGGCACATAGAATCACGCTGATCTGCAGAATTACATAGATCACGCTGAACTAGAGAAGCTCCATATAGTGTAAAAACATTTATTACAAGAATAAAATTGATAAGAGATGCACTCACAAACAGCAGGGTCAAAGCGATTTGTATTAGTATATCGGCGAGTCCCGGGTAACCGCTTCTATACACGCTGCCTTAGATCCCTCGCATTCTCTGAGCTGTATCCACAGCTGATCACGTGGGACGTACGTCCGCCCAACGCATTTCGTCACTAATAACTCATCAAGGGCTGGTGTATCCTCGTTCTACCAGCTCTAAAAACCCTTCCTAAGCCCGCCCATCACCCTCGCTTGCTACCCATTGTAAATTTACATTGATCCTCAGCCTGCGTGTATGTCCGCGCTACTCAGGAGGTCAAAGTACAGTTTGATAACATATTCAAGCTTATGTTTTACATCCTATCACCTATATTTGTATACATCTCCTATTCTATACACTGTTGAACAACCATTTCATTTAAAATTCTGCACAAGAACATCATACTGCCATCCCACTTAAAGCGGCAGCCAGGCAGTGTAACGTATATTAAAAATGAACCAAATATAAAAAATATGAAATTAATACACATTTATACAAATGCTTATGAATAAACAAAGTAAAAAAATCTGAGGCAGGGCATCCCTATTCATCTCAACCCAATCTTTATCACCCACCAAGGATGAAAACAACCTATTCTATTCAAAAATAAATCTCCCTTTCACCCTACAACAGTAAATTTCCCTCTGGGCAATTTATACACTGTAGGGAGGTCATGCCTCAGTTTCTTTTTTTGAGATCTCTCTCATTCTATTGCAGCCTCTCCAATTTGGCACAAGTTTATCCATAACACAAAAATGCATATAAGCAGGGTTGCAATTATGTTTTAATTTAAAATGAGATGATACACTATGAGACTTAAACCCATTTTTTATGTTATTTATGTGTTCCCCTATTCTTTCTTTTAGTGATCTGGTCATGCGGCCCATGTATTGTAGTCCACAATCGCACCAGATCACATACACCACAAAAGAAGTGGCGCAGGTTATACATTCCCTGATTTTAACCACTTCAGGATCACAAGTTTTTTCCCTTAAAAACCAATACAACTTTCACATTTCAGCGCTCCTCCCATTCATTCAGCGATAACTTTATTGTTACTTATCACACTGAAATGATCTATATATAGGTTTTTTTTCGCCACAAATTGTGCTTTCTTTGGGTGGTAGGTTTTTGCTATGAATTATTTTATTTTATATGCATTGTAAAAGGAATAATAAGGAAAAAAAGAAAAATAAATATTATTTCTCAGTTTTCAGCCATTATAGTTTTAAAATAAAATGTGCTTTGGTACATAAAACCCACACATTTTATTTGCCCATTTGTCTGGTTTATTACAACATTTAAATTGTGTCCCTAGTACAATGTATGGTGATAATATTTTATCTGGAAATAAAGGAGCATTTTTCCATTTAGGGAGTTTTAATACTTTTTCACTTATTACAAGAACTTTTTTTTGCAAAATTAACAGTGATATACTCTCATGACATCCGTATTAGAAAAGTCCCTAAGGTAACTATTTATGTAAAAAATTAAATGATGTAATTTTTTTATTTTTTTAACAAGTGTTTTATTTTTATAACTGTGGGGCAGGGTTGGAAGGGGTTAAAAGTAATAAAATAAAAAAATAATAAACTTTCTATGTAAAACCGTATAGTGGCATAAATAGGTGTACTTTTTGGCCACAAGATAGTGCTACTGAGACCGTGTTTCTATTAATAGAACACTGCTGAACACGGAAGTGTCGGGTCTCAGAGCTTGTGTGACATTTACAAGCTCTCCGAAGACACGGGAACGGTGATCTGGATTTAGAATCAAAAGATTCTCACATCCTGATCACAGGTGGAGGGGGCTGAGATGGTGGATCGACGGTAAAAAGCGCGGGGATCGTGAACGCAACGGTAAGGCAGCAGTACGCATATCTACCCCACTGATCCGCACATGTAGTTTAAAGGGGTGTGGATATGCGTACCAAGGATCCTAAAGTGGTGGCACAATCTCACCAACTTTATGTCCCCTTGCTGTTTGACAACATTTACATCCTCTGCATGGAAAAAATCCAGGTACTTGCTGTAATGATCCGTGCTGCTGTCTGCATAGGCAGATAGCTGTTTGACCATTATTTAGGTCGGAGTGCTGCAGGTCTCTGGAAAAGAGACCTGTCTTCACTCTGCAAGTTTCAGAGTTGCTCTGCTGGTGAGGAATTTTCATCCACTTGTCATGCAAATTGCTTAGCTGCTTCCTATGATGACTTGCAGTATAAATGCCATTTCCTACCAGAATTCCCTGCTGGTCATAGAAGTTTGTTCCTGCTAACTTAGCTGGAGTCTCAGCCTTTGCTAATTGTTTGCTAAGATTATCTTAGAGCAATTCCTTGGGAGTGCACTAGGCATTCCTTCTAGCGTAGTCAGGTTGTTGTAATATCTGTATTGCCTTGTACTGTCTGTTGCGATTGTCTTGTCGCCATCGGCGGTCGACAGGAAATCGTTCTGTCTGTTGGGATCGCATTCGCCCTAGCGGTAGTGGCGGTGGTTCCTTCTGTACTCTGTCTTAGGGGCCCAAGCCAGAGCAGCGGTTGCTACTGGTTGCTCCATCTGTCTGTCTGGATCGCATCCGCCCTAGCAGTAGTGGCGGTGGTTCCTTCTGTACTCTGTCTGGGAGTGTAGGCCAGAGCTGCGGTTGCTACTGGCTACTCCTTCTGTCTGTCTTGTCTGGAACGAACGCTTGCTGTAGGCTTAGTGAAGTAACCGTTTAGCAAGCGTTCGTGTTCTCTATTCGTTTTCGTGTTACATTGGTTAGTTAGGGTTGGCGTGCTCTGTCTCTGTTGCGCTTTTCGTGCGGAGACCGCGCCATTAGCGTGCTTTGTCGCTGTTGCGGCGACCGCACTTAGCGAGTGCATTTGTTATTTTCCTTGGCGTTCTGATCATTGTTATTTGCTGGGTCTTTCTTGATACACTTGTGCTCTGTCTTACTCGGTCTTGTGTCACTGTTGGCAATCGCCACTCTTGCGTTCCCACTTGGTTTCTGCTGTTGTGTGTTCACCGTCGCCGGGTGGTGACTAGATTGGTGGACACACATACATTCTGTCTCTGTGCTCACTTTCTCTCTACAGGTGCATTGCACCAAAGCTGGGTTCTGTCGTTTTATACGCTTGCGGAGGACTTCCGCAGTGTCAGCGCACATCTTGTGCGCTGACCACGGAGATAATTCCACAATCGTTACACTTGCCAACCTGCCAAATGTCTCGGCTCTGGTGGAGCCACACAGCTCGGGGCAATTCGATTCTTCAAATTTGGGGCTTGTCTATAAACAAAATTTGGTCTGGGAGGCAGTACCTTTCCAAGTACATGATCACTCTGTAAGTTATTCCAATGCCTCCTAAAAATATGCTCAATCTGCCTGTATTGGACCGAAAAATCACTCAGGAAGGAAAATACCTTAGATTCACCTTCATATACTTTTCTCTCGGCCTGTATCAGACTCCCTCTTTCCATATTACCCACCTCATGTTGTGTGTTGTCCAACCAGGTCTCTCCATAACCCTTCTCCCTAAATCTTGTTTTCAAAACCTCTGATTGTGAATAATAATCCTCCACTTGTGAACAATTTCTCTGTACTCTTACGAATTGGTCCTTCGGTACCCCCTTCAGCCACTGCGGGTGGTGACAACTTGAAGTGTCAATAAACCCATTACGATTTGTGGGTTTGAAAAAACATTTAGTACTAAACCCCTGCTCCTCACGTGTGACAACCAGGTTCAAGAAATTTATACTCACCTTACTAATTTCTGCTGTCAACTGGATATTCCCCCTAAGACCATTAATCTCAGTAATGAACCGTCTGAATCCCTCCTCATCTCCCCTCCAGAAGATGAGGAGGTCATCTATGTACCTTTGCCAGAAAACCACTTGGGGGCTCCCCAATCTAATTGCCTCCTCCTCCCACAGGGACATGTATATATTAGCGAGGCTTGGGGCGAAGGAAGCCCCATCGCACAACCATATATCTGCCTGAAGAACTGACCCTTGTGCCAAAAGTAATTCCTTTTGAGGCAAAAATCCAAAAGAGATAAGACAAACTCCATCCGTATCCCCGACATGTCGCTATCACGTCATAAAAAGGTCCTAACAGCCTAAATACCTTCTTCATGGGGGATATTCGTATATAACGAACTCACATCGGCAGTTGCCATCAGAATATCCCCCTCAATGGTCAGTCCCTCCAGCAATTGAATGGTGTGTCTGGTGTCAATTAATATGCATGGTAAATTGGGAATAAGAGGTTGTAAGTGGCTGTCTTTATATTGACCCATCCGGTGAGTAACAGAACCCATTCCACTTAGAATTGGGCATCCCGGGGGATTTATGGGATCTTTATGTATCTTGGGGAGCTGGTACATTACTGGAATTCTTGGTGCCGACGGGACCAAAAAGTCACACTCCTTATCCACCAACCCCTGCATCAACCCCTCATCCAGCAAAAGTGCCAGATTCCTCTTATATTTCAATGTTGGATTACCTGGCAATCTTCCATAGGTTTCCACATCATAAACCAAACCATCTAATTTTTCAAAATACTGGTCTTTCCTCATTACTACCACTCCTCCTCCTTTATCAGCAGATTGAACCATTCATAATAAGCATTCGTATAAATGTGTATTAATTTCATATTTTTTTATTTGGTTCATGTTTAATATTACATTACACTGCCTGGCTCCCGCTTTAAGTGGGATGGCAGTATGATGTTCTTGTGCAGAATTTTAAATGAAATTGTTGTACAACATAGTGTATAGAATAGGAGATGTATACAATATAGGTGATAGGATGTAAAATGTAAACTTGAATATGTTATCAAACTGTACTTTGACCTCCTGAGTAGCGCGGACATACACGCAGGCTGAGGATCAATGTAAATGTACAATGGGTAGCAAGCGAGGGTGATGGGCGGGCTTAGGGAGGGTTTTTAGAGCCGGTACAACGAGGATACACCAGCCCCTGATGAGTCATTAGTGACAAAACGCGTTGGGATGAGCTACGTCCCACGTGACCGGCTGTGGATGCGGCTCAGAGGACGCAAGGAATCTAAGGCAGCGTGTATAGAAGCGGTTACCCGGGACTCACCGATATACCAATACAAAGCGCTTTAACCCTGCTGTTTGTGAGTGCATCTCTTATCAATTTTATTCTTGTAATAAAAACATCTGACTGGTTTCCAGGTTACTAAAGTAGTTAATGCTCACAGAACCAGGGATTCCATAGGGGCAAACTGAGCAACTGTCCAAGGCCCTGAGCTTGCTACCGGGCACCCCTATGTCTCTCACTGAGACTTTCTATTTGGCTAGTCCCATAAAAACAATTTTCTAAGACAGTGGCCACTCCCTCCTTTAAAAAAAGTAAAATTGGAACATTACTAATCTCAGATAGTAGGAAGCACCTTAGGTGATAAGTGGATTAAGAAGTGTTAAAAAGGTGTACAAGTTACCATGCACTTACCTTGTGATGAAAGTAAACAGCCTAAATGGCAAGAGAACTTTTTAAGAAGCGACAAATACAATGCACTTATTTTATAGTTCTTATCTGTTTACTCAGGTAACAGTGATACCAGCTTGTGCAGCCAGTATGTGTGCTTAAAGGATACCTGAGGTGAGGGAGAGAAGTTCAGTTTAATTTTGCTGGGGCTTCTTTCAGGCTCCCATAGTCTATCAGGTCTCTTGCTGTGGTGCTGATCCACTCCCGTGTGCAGCGGCTGACTGGAGTGGATCGGAACCACAGTGAGGAACCTGATAGACTGTGGGGGACTGGAAGAAGCCCCAGGTAGGTTAAACTGAACTTCTATTCCTTGCCTCGGGTATCCTTTAAGCGGACCTCCATAGTAAAAAGCGAAATCTTGTATCAGCTGTAACAAAGAAATGTTTTTTCTTTAAATGTTATTATGTTGTTGTGTATCTTTTAGAGCAGAGAGGAAGTTCTGAGTTCAGGTTTGCTCTATTTACAACTGAGCATCCAAAGTGGGACTTGACAGGATGTTTGCTACTTACCTATTCTCTGTTTTGAATGGGCTTCTCTCCATTGCGCTGCCCTGCCACCTGTTTGTGGCTCCAACTGCAGCCAGTCGCACAGAGGACAAAGAAGCAGCGCATGCTCTGGCTACTCACGCTCCCTGTAATTTCCTGCTCCTGCCCAGATGTGCACAGCAACCGAGGCTAGTATAGTGTTATGTATTCTTAAAGAGTACCAGTCATACATCAGCATCATTTCTCAAGTATGCGTGCCCAGAACACTATTGGCTGCTGTGCACATTCGGGCAGGAGCGCAAATGACAGGAATTGTGAGAGGACAGAGCATCCACTGATTCTTTGTTGAACGAGGGGCACAGCAGCACAACTGAAATAAGCCCATTCAAACCAGTGATCGCTAGTCAGAGTGTTGGACAGAATGTTTTTTGGTAAGGGGGGGGGGGGGGGGTTGGTGACAGCAGGCCTAGGGCACTGGAAAGTACATATGCGGTCCTGGCTGCAGCAATACACATCAGCTAGCTAAGGATTCATTGAAAAACATAAACAAGTACCAAAAGCAACTATGAGCAAAATATTTCTGCAGGTTATATATTGCATCAAAAGTTCAATTATTTCAAAAGAATTTCAGCTATACAGCTATGTTTTACTCAGAGCCACAGGAACTGTATGTAGTACACGGTCCCTGAGGTAAGGGGTGGAGGTGTAAAAATTAGTTCTTGAGCTTTAATAAGGATCAGGATATACTGGAAGTCTATCAAGTGCATGTGGCCATTAGTGTGGTAAAGTGACAGAATGCAGTCCTGTTCAACATAGAAAAAGGATCATTTTTAATACAATATATATATTAATAAGCTTCAAGTCTGCTGTTCCTAATTTGCATTTTCCTCCAGTGTTGAGGTAATGGAAGGAGGAAGGCCTCCAGAAAGTGCTGAGACATTTGCTCTTTTGTTATATGATTGAACAAGTTTTTATAATACAGAGTAATTCTTTAGAGTGTAGTGCATGTGTAGGTAATGGTCTGTTATACTTAGAGACTAGGTACAGAAGCCCTGATCCAATTAACCTTTTCTTTTGTCCTAGATGATATTTCATGTTTTATGAATAAAATGACTTTTAAGCCTCCAGCGAGCAAGAAAATAGAACAATTTTGACAGTAACTTTTCACCCACTTTTTGGTATATTTTCAACTGTAGTGCTGAAAAGGTTTTTTTAAACAAAAGATGAAAATTATTTCCTGGGAGAAAACTCAGGAGCTTTTTGTAGAATTGAACCAGGTCTCATAAGTCTAATATTCATGGTACTAATCAAAATTGTATTATGATTTCATTAAAAGTCCTAACCAATTCCTGAGAAGGAGGAGGAGAAGGAGGAGGAGGAGGAGGAGGAGGAGGAGGAGGAGGAGGAGGAGGAGGAGAGAGAGAGAGAGAGAGAGAGAGAGAGAGAGAGAGAGAGAGAGAGAGAGAGAGAGAGAGGAGAGAGAAGAGAGAAGAGAGGAGAGAGAAGAGAGAGAGAGAAGAGAGAGAGAGAGAGAAGAGAGAGAGAGAGAAGAGAGAGAGAGAGAGATATTGTTTTTTAGCTTCCAAAACGGTTTGGAAGCATTTTAAGGCCACTTCCGGTTTTCAATCCGGATATCCGAACCCGACCGGATATTGGGTTCAGATATCCGATTCCACTCGGATACCCAAAAGTCCGGATTCGGATATCCGATTCGGATCCGGATATCTGAGTACCCGGATCCGAATCTATTCGGAGTTTAAAAATTGGTTAGCCGAGCACCCCTGATAAGCATGGCTCAGACCAATAATTAGTTGATAGGTAAACAGAGGAAGAACTAAGTCCATAAATGCTAGGCTAAACAGGTGACTTTCCAGTCGGAATGAGATGTTTAATTTTTGCAATGTTCCTCAGAAGAAAGTAGAAAGATTTGACTACAGCTGAGACTTGGTTTCTGAAGCTCAGTTCCCCATCGATTAGCACACCAAGGCTGTGCACAAGGTCGGAGCTGTTTATTTGTTTATTTTTGAATTCCCAATCCTGATTTTTTTTTTATTAATTAGTTGCTTTTTTTTAATAAAATGTATTATTTATTCATTTATTTGTTCCCCTTCCCTCCCTCTCCCCGACAGCCAATCCCATCGATCAGCCTATGAGAGCCGATCACTCTTTAAGCCTCTCCAGGGGACAGCCGACAGAATTGTGGTGGCAAAGAAGAGAACCCTGTCGAGCAGTGGTAGGGTGGAGGAGGATCAGAGCAGCCTCTGAATCACCCAGAGACCTTACTGAGGTAAGTATATAACTTATTTTTCACTCCCCAACAGATTTGCTTTAACCATTTAAGCCTTTTGGATGTAGCTGCTACCAGTGGTGTAGCTAGAGATTATGGTGCGCCATAGCAAAACTTTAATGGGGCCCTCAGATATAGGTAATCATGAGCAATGCCACCTGACCCTACCTATAGATAGGAATTAATTGGGCAATTTACATTCTCATGCAATCTACACTGCACATAGTCCATGGGCACCGAGTCAAAGTCAGCGGGTGGAGGAACACAAGAAAGTAATTAGTGAATGCAGTGAAAAGGCTGCTGCCGCGTTGCTGCGAGCTCCCGTGGCAGATCGCGCGTACTCCTGCGCCGCCGCCCAGAGATCAATTAATGGTAATGCAGTTCCCATTCATTGATCTGAGTTCCCTTCCTACATGTACATACATTTTTTTTAAAGAACAGACCCTCACTTACATATACGCAGTTCCCATTCATTGATCTAAGTCCCCATTAGAATTATCGCTGGCTTCTATGAGATCATTATGCAATTGTTCTAAGTTCCACATCCCCTCTTCATTTCCTGTAAGCATACATAGTACGCTTGCAGGACACCTGAAAAAAAAACTGAGGCCATCTTGTAGCCAAATAGTAAAACTACATCTACATACTTTTTTTTTAATAAACAGACCGACACTTCGATATAAAATTATTTTTTTACCTCCCACTCTCTCCCAAAAATACCCAAATCATTTTTTTTCATAAAAAAAAAATTACAATTAAAAAAAAAATTACAATTAAAAAAACAAAGCATAAATTGTTACCTAAGCATATTATTCACACCTAAAACCGCAAAATTGCGGGAGTGATTTTTCCACGATTAACAGGAATTGCGCGATTATCACTCAAGTGTGAATGGGGCATTCAAGTCTGAACTTTTTTAACATGCATGTCGAGAGTATATTACTATTATTTTTTAAATTAAAAGCTTGTAAATAGTAAACATTGTGATAGGGACATAATTAAAATGGTGTAATAACTGGGACAAATGGGCAAATAAAATACGTGGGTTTTAATTATGGTAGCATGCATTATTTTAAAGCTATAATGGGTAAAAACTGAGAAATAATACATTTTTCCATGTTTTTCTTAATATTCCCGTTAAAATGCATTTAGAAAAAAATTATTCTTAGCAAAATGTACCACCCAAAGAAAGCCTAATTGGTGGCGGAAAAAAAACAAGATATAGATCATTTCATTGTGATAAATAGTGATAAAGTTGTTGGTGAATAAATGGAAGGTGAAAATAGCTTGGATGCATAAGGTGAAAAAACACTAAAGGCTGAAGTGGTTAAAGTGGGAATTAAGCCAACCTAAAAAAAGGATTTTAACTTACTTGGGGCTTCTTGCAGCCCCTGGAGTCTACCTGTGCCCACGATGCTTATCCATCCAAGTCCCTGCGGCCAGCAGCGCCACCCCCCTGCAAAGCTGGCGCGGCTACTGTGCATATGCAGCCCTGACCCTTATTGCGCACCTGCATCTGGGAACATTTAGTGCATGTGTAGTAGCAATTTTTGCGTACTGCACATGTGCAGAATGCTCCCAGGAGTTGTAGCCGGATGAGGAGGGCTCGTGGCCAGCCAACTTATCTGGGGTCGCCGCTGCTGGCCTGAGGGACTTGGACCAGCGTCGTGGGCACAGGAGGACTCCAGGGGGCTGCAAGAAGCCCCAGGTAAGAAAAAAAATCATTTTTAAGGTTGGCTTTAGATTTCTTTTAGGGCTGGGACCACATGTAATACTTTTCAATGATGACATATAAAAAGTTTACACATCTTTACTGTGATTTTCATGAATCCATCCCCTTCCTCATATAAAATTGCAAAGTGCCTGCGATTACTAAAGACCAAATGGCCAGCTGCTCCCAGGTTCACACTATTCCTGTTTTGGAAATAGTTAGGGTCTCTTCAAGAAAGATGACCTCATCAAGGTGGAAGGGTCCAGTATTAAACACTCTGCATGTAAACAGTTTTTGGAAGCTTACATCCTCCATTAATGTTAATTTGGTTCATCTGTTTTGAATGCAAATTGTGTATCCTGCCTATAAGTAGACACTGCACACCTATGATGTTATTCATTCAGATGCAAGCTGTCTTGGGAAGTGCTGTCACCTCTCCCTGCTAATTACCACAGACTGCTGGCAAGTACTGAAAGTCTATTGTAGGGGAAACTGTGTTTGAGACAAGAAGAGACAGAGCGCACTCAGGGGAACAGTACAGCAGTAGATTGGGTGAATTCAGAATAATCTTACCTCTAGAAGTTGCTGGCGAGCCTGCACAGGAGTAGCCAGCGTGTAGGCTTTTATCCCTCTAGCCAGGGATCAGGCACAAAGGCAGCTGGATTCCTCCTTCACTCGGATGGTTGTTGGCAGGCAACGAGCGGCTCTGAAGTTGTACACCCTGTCTGTGTGCGAGTCCGCTATATGCGGTTGCACAAACAGATTGTGGTGGATTTCAAAGCATCAGCTCCAGGATTGAGGGATCTAAAAGCAAAGCTCCACGCTGCTCCATGAGTCTTGCACAGGCAGTTCACGGGCAGTTGGAGTGGTGGTCTAGTTGTAATGCAGCAATGTGTGTAGGATAGAAGAAACGGCGGCTGCCGTATAGTGTTAAGATTTATTAAAATATATTGCAACGCCTTTCAGGAGACCAAGTCCTCCTTTCATCAGGCAAAGGCTCTTTGCCTGATGAAAGGAGGACTTGGTCTCCTGAAACGCGTTGCAATATATTTTAATAAATCTTAACACTATACGGCAGCCGCCGTTTCTTCTTTCCTACACACATTGCTGCATTACAACTAGACCACCACTCCAACTGCCCGTGAACTGCCTGTGCAAGACTCATGAAGCAGCGTGGAGCTTTGCTTTTAGATCCCTCAATCCTGGAGCTGATGCTTTGAAATCCACCACAATCTGTTTGTGCAACCGCATATAGCGGACTCGCACACAGACAGGGTGTACAACTTCAGAGCCGCTCGTTGCCTGCCAACAACCATCCGAGTGAAGGAAGAATCCAGCTGCCTTTGTGCCTGATCCCTGGCTAGAGGGATAAAAGCCTACACGCTGGCTACTCCTGTGCAGGCTCGCCAGCAACTTCTAGAGGTGAGATTATTCTGAATTCACCCAATCTACTGCTGTACTGTTCCCCTGAGTGTGCTCTGTCTCTTCTTGTCTCAAACACAGATACTTTTGCCATCGAGGTGGATACCAAGAGCAGCACCTTTATCCTTCCCCTCTTCTACCCTGCCACACTGATCGCTCCTTCTGTTTGCCGGAAGTAAACCGCCTGCTTCTTTTCCAAATAAAAATATTGTAGGGGAAAAGCATATTACAATGTGTACTACATGTGCAACATCAAAACATGGGGATACCCACTGGATTGCAAAAGACCAGTGGGAATCCTTAGCAATAGGGAGGACTAATTAACATTCTCCCTGTTGCTAGGGAGAATTGGTCTATTGTAATCCAATTGGGAGCCACATGCTCCTTCCTCTCTCCGGTCTTTGAACTTCGGGACTGAGCAGAGAGTTCAGCAGAAATCGGGGAACATGTTAGTATGGCGATCGAACATGGCGATGGAAGTGGACATAGCGGAGGGACAGACAGAGCAGATTCAAAACAGTTGGCATGCCCATGTGACGGAGAGCAGCACATCCATGACTTACCTTGCCATCTTGCATTAGCTCAAAGTTGGAAAATGAGCCTCATTTAAGATTGCTGTTTGCTAAAGTCACTGTGCTTCACTGAGAAGCAATGGAGTGAATACCTCTGTGGTAGTCCAACAGCAATCCCATTGCAATTGATGCCTAAAAAATGTGAGCTGTCATTAAAGCCAGAGGAAGTTAAAG
Organism: Hyperolius riggenbachi; assembly: GCF_040937935.1. NCBI lineage: Eukaryota > Metazoa > Chordata > Amphibia > Anura > Hyperoliidae > Hyperolius > Hyperolius riggenbachi. The sequence goes on from NC_090655.1 coordinate 120,850,071, forward strand.
TGAGTACTTGCTAAATAATTGTTATTCTTTTATATTTAATCCCCCTTCCTCCCCTCAACATGGAGTGTTTTCATCATTTTTGTCATCTACTTGTGCCATTAATTACGACACTGGCCTCAATTCACTAAGATCATGCTTAAGATAATAAGGCAAGAGAAAACGTACCTGTAACGTTTGCGGGTTTCTATCTCCGTGGTCAGCGCACAAGATGCGCGCTGACACAGCGGAAATCCTCCACAAATGTGTAATTTGGTGAACCCAGGTTAGGTGCAATGCACCAGTAGAGGGCAATTCCCACCAGCAGATGGAGCTGTGGAGTGCAGACGAGCACAGCCACAGATGCCAGATGGGAATTGTACAGATAAGGCAAAGTAGGGCACGATAGCCATCTAAGAGAGAGAGCAGAGAGACAGACTAAATGTGTGTTCCCCAATCTAGCCGCCACCCAGCGACGGTGAACACACATCTGCAGAAACAAAAGCGGGAATGCAATCGCAGGAGAGAGGCGATTGCCAGAAGTGACACAAAGCTGAACAGAACAAAGCACGTGAGTAGCAAAGGCACAGCAAACAACAATGAGAAAATAAGGAAAACAACAAGCGCTAGCTAAACGCGAACACCGCACTCATTCGCAACAGCGAACGCGTTTCTCCACGATCACTGCGCGTTAGGTGCCCAGTGATAAGCGTGCCACCATAACTGACCAATGACACACAAACACGAAGTGGAGAACGCGAACGCTTGCTAAACGGTTACCTCACCGAGCCTACAGCAAGCATTTGTATCAGACAAGACAGACAGACAGGTGGGGCTGCCAGTGGCAACCGCTGCTCTGGCTAGCACCCCTAAGGCAGAGATACAGAAGGAGGCACTGCCACTACCACTAGGGCAAGTGCGATCCAGACAGATGGAGCAGCCAGCAGCAACCGCAGCTCTGGCCTACACTCCCACACAGACAAAATGATTCACTGTCAACCGCCGCTGGTGACAAGGCAATCAAGACACAGAAGGAAGCACTGCCACTACCATTAGGGCTAATGCAATCCAGACAGATGAACAGAAGGGGCTACCAGTAGCAACCGCTGCTCTGGTTAGCACCCCCAGACACACAGAACGATTTCCTGTCAACCGCCGCTGGCGACAGGACAATCGCAGCAGAAAGACAACACAGGCAAAACAGATAATGCAACCTAACTGCACTAGAGGAGCTGCCTAGTGCAGTCCCAAAGAATTACTCTAAGGTAAACTGTAACAGGGCTGATACTCTAGGAGAGTTCATCAGTAACAAACCATGAAGATGACCAGCAAAGGATTCTGGGAGAACATGGTATTTATACTGCCAGCCTTCAAAGGAGGCAGGTAGGCAATTTGCATAACGAATTTATGCAAATTCCTCAGCAGCAGAGCAGGTCTGAAACTTGCAAAGCAAAGACAGGTCTCTTTTCCAGAGACCTGCAACCCTCAGCCTTAAGGAATGGTCAAACAGCTGTCTGTCTGTGCAGACAGCTGAGCGGATCATTACAGTACCACAACACAGTAAGAGAGTTGTCTTATCTCTTCATTCCTTAAAGGGACACTTAAGCCAGGAAAAAAAATGAGTTTTACTCACCTGGGGCTTCTACCAGCCCCCTGCAGCAGTCCTGTGCCCTCGCAGCCACTCACTCATCCTCTGGTCTCCCGCTGCCAGCTAGTTTCGTTTTTGCCGACAGGCCCGTCAGGACTGGATACGCGTAGCTTTTTCCGCATTCCCGACTGTAATTAGCGCTATTGCGGGCCGCAACGCGTACAAAAATATGCGTTGCCGCATTATGCACGTATAGATATGCGACAACGCGTATTTTTGTGCGCGTTGCGGCCCGCAATAGCGCTAATTACAGTCGGGAAAGTGGAAAAAGCTACGTGTGGCCAGTCCTGACGGGCCTGTCGGCAAAATCGAAACTAGCTGGCAGCATGGGACCAGAGGATTAGTGAGTGGCTGCGAGGGCACAGGACTGCTGCAGGGGGCTGGTAGAAGCCCCAGGTGAGTAAAACTCATTTTTTTTTCTGGCTTAAGGTTCACTTTAAGTTACCTCCTCTGTAGTTAATTTAACTCCTCTGTAGTTATTTTCACACGAAGTTAATTAACAGCCTGTCTTTAACTTTAGAATTCTGGAGTAATTCTAAGGATTGAAGAGTTAACTTTAGGTTTGCCTGAGGTAACATGTTTGCTGAATACTACGTGCCTCATCACCATGGTGATAACTATAGAAACGTTATTAAAGACAGGAGATAAGCTTTGTGAATTGAGACCAATGTGATCTAATTTTTGGGAGAAATGTTTTACAAAGCCAGAATATTTGGCTGTTACATACCGGTAAATAGCTTTGTGTCATATTTGTGATTTAGTTTTAAAGATTCAAACTAAAACAACAGACTGAACATCCTTCAAAAGTAGTAATTCAATATTTATTTTGCCAGGGGTTATATTTGCTGGCAATGAGGACTGTAGTCATTGCTTGGATAATATCAGGATATGGTTAATATGCAATGAGAAATCCCACAGGCAAGTTCTTGCAAACTATTTTTATAAATGAAATGGAGCACTGCTAATTTCAGCTTAGCGTGTCTTATCTAATAGTGTCAAATTTCAAAAGTGCTCTTAAGAAAACAAAGACGAAACCCTTTTTTTAAAATGACCATTTAAGTGTAAGAGCCAGCAAAGCAAATCATTTGCTAGCTGCACAACACACAGTTTCCATTGGGGCTTTTAACCATGACTGAGCAGAAGCTGACAAAAACGATAACATTAAGGCTGACTTCGGATTGGTGGCAGCAGTGTGGTGTGGCCCCGGGGGAAATTTACCACACCGCATCAGTGTGAAAGGGCCCTTAAGTGTAACTTTATTTTTGTTAAATGTTTAACAAGATTGGCAGTGCTATTGATACACCAAACTTGTGATTTAATGTTGTATGTTTAAAGTTCAAGCTGCAGATAGATATGATTTTATTGACAAGATTAATTATTTTAAAGCCTTTGCTTTTGTAGACATAACGCCTTTATAGTTTAGTTTAAGAGTTCAGTATGTTAAAAGGACTCTTTATTATCTTGCCCTCCCCTTTATATGTCTCCTTCATAGTGAAATCCATTATAGTTATATTTCCACCAATGATAATGCCCTCAAATATATCACATACACAAAATCATTCATGGAGAATAAGAATCTTAGCCTTTAACATCCTAAACGCAGCGGTGGCTGCAGCTTCAGAATTTTGGGGGGGCTCAAAAGGGGCACAATGGTTGGCTGGCGCCACGGGGCTCAAGGGGGGGAGGGCGACAGGAGTGGGCATGGTCATGATATCATGTGGGCGGGGCTAACTGAAATGTAGTTGTACCAGCTAATGTAGTTACATAAAGAAAAAAAATATGAAGTAAATGCACGTAATGACAGACAGCCTTTCAATAATAAATGCACGTAATGACAGATAGCCTTTCACCAGTATATGCATGTAATGAGAGACAGCCTTTCAATCGTAAATGCATGTAATGAGAGACAGTGTTTCACCAGTAAATGCACATAATGAGAGACAGCGTTTCCCCACTAAATGCACATAAGAGACAGCCTTTCCCTAGTGAATGCATGTAATGAGAGACAGCCTTTCAACAGTAAATGCACATAAGAGACTGCCTTTCACCAGTAAATGCACGTAATGAGAGACAGTGTTTCATCAGTTAATGCACCTAATGACAGACAGTGTTTCCCCAGTAAAAGCATGTAATGAGAGACAGCCTTTCACCAGTAAATGCACGTAATGAGAGACAGCGTTTCACCACAAAATGCATGTGATGAGAGACAGTGTTTCACCAGTTAATGCACATAATGACAGACAGCCTTTCACCAGTAAATGAATGTAATGATATAGATGTCCCCAGTATATGTAGCCAGGGGTATGTGTGCCCAGTATATGTAGCCAGGGGTATATGTCCCAGTATATGTAGCCAGGGGTATATGTGCCCAGTATATGTAGCCAGGGGTATATGTGCCCAGTATATGTAGCCAGGGGTATATGTGCCCAGTATATGTAGCCAGGGGTATATGTGCCCAGTATATGTAGCCAGGGGTATATATGCCCAGTATATGTAGCCAGGGGTATAGTTGTCCTCAGTATAGGTAGGTAGGACTTACCATGTATAACCAGGTGTATTGGTGTCCCCAGGAGGGGTGGAAGCGGAGAGAAGAGGAAGCCGTGTGGACAGTGGCGGAGAAGGGGGACGTCCCCCCCTTCCCTCACCTTGGGGCTCCCACTCTCTGCCTCGCTCCCCCCTCAGATATCAGCGGCTGGCGTCAGAAGACTTCCTCTCTTCCCAGCGTGGGAGAGAGAGATCGATCTGTGCGCCGCTACTCTGGTCTAGACTAGACCAGAGCGGCGCACAGATCAGCCGCGCTGGGAAGAGAGTGAGTCTTCTGACGCCAGCCGCTGATATCTGAGGGGGGAGTGAGGCAGAGAGTGGGAGCCCCAAGGTGAGGGAAGGGGGGGAGATGGCCCCCTTCTCCGCCGCTGTCCACACGGCTTCCTCTTCTCTCTGCTTCCACCCCTCCTGCTGCTTGTCAACCCTGTGGAGGGGGGACTTTTGCAGGGGCTGACAGCTTGTCAGCTGCGGCTTAAGCCTGGGTAAGCCCCAGTGTAGCGCCGCCACTGCCTAAACGGCATCTGCCACTATGTCCTGGGACTTCAGGTTTCAAGTCCTGAACTTTATAAGGTGGCTATTAAAAAGGTGGAAAAAACGATTGTATGCACAAGCCCAAGCAATATACGTAGAAAAAGAGGCACTAGGCAAGTTTTCCTTTGTCACCTGCGCTCTTCCCGCTTTGCATTATACTTTTTTGCTGAATCTCTACGACTCCATCCTGATCTGGTTACAACATCACTGGCCATTCTGAATATAAGGTCAGTATGTTCGATTATATTCTCATGGATATTACTAACCCCTGCTTAGTATTCCCATACTCTTCTTAGCCCTCAAACTATTTGAAACAGTCTTTGGCCTTAAACTAAGTTACGACCAATCTGAAACTATGGGCTTGATTCACTAAAGTGTGCTAACAGTTAGCACGCTGGTGGAAACCCCATTATCACGCCTAAACTCAGTTTAGGCATGATATAATAAATTTGCGCGCAGTGCCCATTAAACCCTATGCGACCGGACTTTGTGCGCAAGTTTATTCCTCAAAACGGTGCTAACCTACTTAGTGCAATGGTAATCACGCCCAAAAGTTTTTAGGTGTGCTAAGTAGGTTACCACCGCTTTGTGAATCAAGCCCAATGTGTTGTAACATTCCTAATTCTGAAAACAGACATACCGTATCTGATTATTGTAGATTACAACATAAAGAAGTCCAATATCTGTGAATCAAAATCACAACTATATGAGTAAAACTATAATCCTCTTCTTTAAGAACTACACCATTTGTTTGTCACACGGGCCCTCATTCAATTCACTTCTCCTAAGTGATATTTTCTCACTTAAACAATAAAATGTCTTTCAAAGCACACCTGAACTGAAAAAAGTCAAAATAAACATACACATGCCATACTTTCCTCCCATGTAATCTGCTTATCAATCTCTTTCTCCTCTCCCGGGTCCTGTATGTCCACTGTGAATGATAGAATTCACATATTCAATACATTTTATAAATAGGGATGACTCTGTAACAGCTTTCAGGTCAGCAGCACTTCCTTAACCAATAATATCACTTGAGCCATAGGGAAACATAGACATTACCATGCACATCAGTTGTCCTGTCAGTTATAACTGACAGCAATTGATATAGTGAAAAGGTCCCTAAGGCTGTTAGCTTTCTGAAAGACAAGTCTGAGAAGATCTCGTCAGAACTGGAAGGAATCATTGTCAGAAGAAAATGGTGAGCTTTTGAGAGGAACTGACGGCGAAGTAAGTATGTAATATTCATTTTCAGGTACGTTATGTGTTTATTATAAACTTGTGACCTTAGCCTGTTTAAAAACGGGCTAGGTCTGTCACTGCGTATGTGCCCACCGCGCGCGCCCTCCACGCACACGCCCACCCGTCCGTCCGCCCCTTGGCCCGTCATGCCTTGCACAGCCGCGCGTCACTCCCCCCTCAGTGTCTCTGCGCCCTTGCACATGCGCAGAGCGCAAAAGGACACGCACAGGAACATTGGACGCAGAGTCACTTAGGAATAATATAAAGAGATCATTTTACTTGGTTCAGCATCCAGCTAGTGAGAAAATACTCAGAGTAATTTGACAGTGTTTTTTTCACCTATTTTTGGTACTTTTTTAATTGCAAAGTGCTAAATCATTACATTAACCCCTTCCTAATCGCCTAGTGCCAATAGGTGTCGGGAAGGTGGCAGCCCCAGGACCGCCTAACACCAATCGCCGTCAAGAGCGTTGGGTGGAGATTAGCAGAGATCGCGCATGCCGATGCGTGTGCATCCCTGCTTGAGTGACGGAGCGGAGCTCTCTGCCAACAGTATACCATCGGCGATCGCCGCTAGCAGGCAGAAAAAAAGAAACATGTTCTTTTCTGTGTACAGCACTGCAGTCTAATGCAGCTCTGTACTGGGGGCCGCCCTGTCACTCGGCTGTCCCCTGGAGGGGAAAGACAAAGGCTGATGCCTATGAGAGATGATCCTGCTGATTTGATCTCAGGGGGAGGGAGAAAAAAAAGTCAATTTTATTTTTAAAAAAAATCACAAATAAATTAATAAAAAAAATTATACTGCCTGTAGCAGCGATCAGAGTCCACCAACAGAAAGCTCTGGTGGTGGGCAGAACACAGGGGTGGGGATTCATTTATGTGCTTCCTCATATGGCTCTGCAGTGAGTTGTCATATGGCTCTGCAGCGAGAGCACTGAATTGTAAAAAATAGCCTGGTCACTGGGGGAAGTGGAGGGGGGGGGGGGGATTCTGGCCTGTAGCGAAAGATAAAAACTATCTCCTAGGCAGGCAGGGCCGGATTTGTACTTCTTACCGCCCAAGGCCGACTATTACCAGCCGCCCCACACACACACCCACCCAATAATTTTTGGGCCGCTGGTGTCCACTATTGCGGCTAGTGCCGAGGTCTCCTTGGCAACGTGAAGTGAATCAATCACATCACACGGGGGAACTGGTCAATCAAGCGATCTACAGGTGATGGGCGTGGTGGGAGCGTTCCACCACACACACAGTCAAAAGTGGCTCACAATTGGACATTGGGTGGGGTCAGCAACATGTAAAAGTGAGTCCTGTGCCCACTGCTGTCTCCAGGGTAACAGCACTGGCCAATCAATAATTAAGAAATGGGTACTGTGAGAGGCTGCCTTCTGTATTCTGTACTATTTGCTGGTGCTGCCCCTGGTCCTTTCATCCCCTACACCAAGTGCGTGAGACCCGGCCTTCTGTAACTGCCTGCAGCTGCTGCTATGTCATTGGACAAGGTCTGGCTTTTTGCTAGTCACACACTGTTCACAAATGTTTGGTTACTGGACTGCAGCTGCCTGTAGCACAGCACAGGCAGATGCCAGCTGGTACTAATAGTGCAGTTATCCTGACCCTTTTCATTTGTTTGGACACTTGCAAATAATGCCCTGCAAATAATAACCACTGTCTGCAGGCCGCCCCTTGTTTATCTGGTGCCCTAGGCCATGGCCTATGTGGCCTTGCCAGAAATCCGGCCATGTAGGCAGGTAGAATAACAATAAAGGTGATGCTGTTACTTCAGAACCAAAATAACTCTGTGACAGACCCAGACAACCTCAAAAGTTCCAGCGAAATCCAGCAGAGATGACAGCCACACATTTGGAGACTGTTTCCTCCTGGAGTCTACAATCACAGACCTCAGCACCCAGGGTAACCTCATCAAGGCTGTTCTCTGTAATGTCAGATCCATAAACAACAAAACAGCAATCATACATGATCTAATAGAGTCTTCTGATCTGGCCTGCCTGACTGAGACCTGGCTTTCTGAATCAGTTGGCCCCTCCCTGGAGGCCGCCGTGCCAATAAACTATTCTGTGATACACTGCAACAGGAAAGAACTCGGGCGGAGGGGTTGCACTTTGCTTTAGATCAGCTTTGAAAATCAGACCACTTACTGTAGGACCTACCAACTCGTTTGAATGCTTGGGGCGCAACTTTCAGCTGAGAAAAACAAACATATTGTTGATCTACCGCCCACCAGGAAAGGACTCGGCCTTCCTTAAGGAACTTGTAGATCTCCTATGCAACTTAACACAGGAACACCCCAGATGGATTGTTCTTGGAGATTTCAATAAATGGGTGGATGACCCCTTTTCGCAATTAGGAATACAGTTACCTCGTGCCATAAATGAACTGGGCTTCTCCCAAGCAATCAGCTTTGCTACTCACAAGAAAGGTCACACTCTGGACCTTATATTCCGTACTAGTCTGTCAATAGCCAGTGTGGAAATTAATCCTGTTGCCTGGTCAGACCATCACAATATCCACTTCTCCCTCTCAATACCAGCTGTCCAATACCAGTTCAAGAACCAAATAAAATATTGCCGCTTAAAAGGGCTAACACCACAACATATCCGAGATAACCTCAGCTTTGATAAATTGACTGACTCCAGCCTGGACCCTGATACTCTTGTGTTTAAATACAACAAATGTGTGTCCTCCACCTTTGACTCTGCAACCCGGCATGTCAAAAACTTAATATTCAGTCCTCAAAGGATCTCTGTGACCAATTTGCCCATTTCTTCTCGGGCAAAGTCTCCACTATAAGGTCCGCCATCCAACTTACAGCATCTGAACCTAACATAGCGCCAAAGACCATTAGCAGAGACAACGTAACACCTTGGTCAAAGTTCAAAGAAATTGATGAAGAAATCCCATCAAGCATCCTCCTTCACCTCCGCCAAACTACCTGTGACCTGGATCCTTGCCCAACACAGGTGATGTTGAACTGCCCCGACCTGTTTGTACCTGTATTCCTCAAAATTGTAAACTGTTCCTTACAACCAGGGATATTTCCTGCTTTACTGAAGGAAGCAATCATCAGGCCTCTCCTCAAAAAACCCTCCCTGGACCCAGATGCAATGACCAGCTACAGACCTGTCTCTAACCTTCCTTTTCTGGGTAAGCTAATTGAAAAAGCTGTATACCTCCAGCTAGAAGCCAAAATCCTACAAAACAATGGCAAGAGACGGAGGAGAGTACTCCATCCTGATACTGCTAGACCTTTCTGCAGGCTTCGCTACAGTTGACCATGACATCTTGATAAGCAGGCTACATGAATACTGCAGCATTGTTGGCATAGTTCTTCAGTGATTTCAATCCTTCTTGCATGGCAGAACCCAAAAAGTGTCTATGGGGCCCTTCCTGTCCACCTCTGTACCACTTAAGTATGGGGTGCCCCAGGGCTCAATCCTTTCTCCCCTTCTTTTCACAATTTACATGTTTCCGCTTGGATGTGCAGGAGGAACCAAGTTTGTGCCTAGATTACTCCAAGCAGCTCTGTATGCTTTACACTTGTAAGCCACAGGCTGCAGGAGCTCTTGGAGCCAGGAGCTGGCTCAGTTTGTGTGAGGGGTAATGGTTGGGAGAAATTCCACTCTGCTCAGCGTGTCTTTCACAAGCAAGCAGCAGGCAGCTGGAGGGAGGTTTGTGAGCTGACAAGCAATTGCGTGGTAGAAAGGATAAAAGGCAGCTGACGTGTAATGTAGTTAAAAGTATTTATTCTAATAAACAGCGACGCGTTTCTGAGAGCTCAACTCTCTTTCATCAGGCTAAAATATCGGTTACAAAGTAACAAGTTTTAAATACATAATGTCACATGACACAGGGATTGAATTAGCCAATCCCCCATCAGTATGCAAATGTTTTAATAGACCAAGATGCATAGCAGCTAAAGATAATGATGACAATAAGTGAGTACCGTAATACTCACAGTGAAAGGGGTATATAATAGATGTAGCACTCCATTTACAAATGTAAATCTGAGCTCCCAGGACTAGCAATGGGCTGTGATTAACCAGCAGGTAGTATAAGCATGGAGTTATCAGACATAATTGCCAAGGGAAATAGTAGTAGGCATTAGATGTAATTACTCACGAGTCACAGATTCTAGAACATACAATATATAATTAATACTACGTACATATACTATATGATGATTATGAGTTCACTATACTAGTAGTGTTGTCCGGATCATGAACGATTCGGATCTTTGATCCTAATCTCTTTTGTGAGTCGAATCATCCGAATCATCAAAATGAGTGATTCGAAATGCAAAAGGGGTGGGGCCAGGAGCGACACGCCCCCCTCTCAGCGGGCAGTGGGGTCCTGGAAGCAGAGCAGAGATGGATCACTCTGTTGGAGGTGAGCCAGGGACAGGTAGATGAGAGAGAGGGGACATGGGTGCCACTGCCAGATATGTGTAGAGCACACATACTAGCTATAATGTGCTGCTCATTATAGGCTGTCTGTTCCGTAGCTGTGCACAGGGAACAAATTGGAAGCTTTTGGCTCAGAAGCACAGCTCAGTAACTTTGCAGGCACTGTGATTGCTGTGCAATATGATCCTCCTGCACTGCTCTAAACAGCTGCACTTATCTTCTGGGAATGCTTTGGGGAATGCTTTCTTTCACTGTGCGACGTTTGCATTCAGAGCAGTGGTGCTCAAATACCCCTTTTTAAAATTCGAGTTTGGTCGAATTCGAATAGTAAATTATTCGAGCTGACTATTCGAATTGGCCTTAAATAGCTTCCAACACTTGTTTTGAGGGTGAATGATGCAAGAAACATCTTTTTTTCCAAGTGACAACAGCAAGTGATTATGTGGGGATGTTCCTTTAAAAAAAAAAAAAGGTGAAAAGAGACGTTGTGTCCAGAATTTTCCTCCTCCTCCTCCTCCTCGCTGTAGGACCCCATGTAGTCAGCCACCATGCGGGTCAGGCGCTGGCTGTGACCGGAGGAGGATGCTGCTGCATCATGCACCTCCTCTCTAGTCACTGCTGCCGGAGCCTCTACAGTCCTGTAGAGCTCGTGGCTGAGAGACAGCAGGTCTGTGGGGCGCTTGCTGCTGGATGCAGGCACCTGCTGCTGCCTCTGTGCTGGCTGCTGGACAGTGGGGGTGGAAGGCTGGGGGAAGGTTTCCTCCAAGCGCTCAACAAGGGCCTGCTGCAAGCTCCTTATTTGTTGCGCTGGGTCTCCTCCTGCAGGCGGCAGGAACTGGCTCAACTTCCCCTTGAGGCGTGGGTCCAACATCATGCTGATCCAGATGTCCTCCCTCTGCTTCATCTGGATCACCCTGGGGTCCTTGCGCAGGCACGCCAGCATGTGCGCTGCCATTGGGAAGAGGCGGGCCACGTGTGCTGGCACATCGACGGCAGTGCTGTCCTCCTCATCCTCCTCCTCTGCCGCCTCATCCTCTCTCCACCCCCGCACCAACTCAGCTGCGCTGTGCTGATCCCCCTCATCAGCAGCAAGGTCAGGGACCTCCACCAAGTCCTCCTCCTCCTCCCCCTCAGAGGTGGACTGTGCAGCTGCTTGCCGCTCCTGCTGGTCCAAGGCTGCCGCTCCCTGTTCCAGCAAAGCATCGAGGGCCCTGTTCAGCAGACAAACCAGGGGCACCCACTCGCAGACCATAGCATGGTCCCTGCTCACCATGTTAGTGGCCTGCAGAAAGGGAGCCAGCACTAAGCACACCTGCTGCATGTGCCTCCAGTCATCATCGGGGACGATGGACGGGATGTTGCTGGTCTTGTCCCTTCTCCGAGCGGCGGAAACAGTGGCCAGGGCAAGGTACTGGTTGACAGCGTGCTTCTGTTCAACCAGAAGCTCCAACATCGCCAGGGTGGAGTTCCAGCGAGTCGGAACGTCAAGGATCAGCCGATGGCGTGGCAGCTCCAGCTCCTTTTGCACGTCTTCCAGGCTCGCACAGGCTGCAGCCGAGCGCCGGAAGTGACGCACAACGTTCCTTGCCATTTCCAGCAGTTCGCCCATCCCCTGGTAGGTGCGCAAGAACTTTTGCACCACCAGGTTCAGCACGTGGGCAAGACAGGGGATGTGGGTCAGGTTTCCCCTGTCTATTGCGGCAACCAGATTGGCCCCATTGTCGGCCACCACCTCTCCGACTCTGAGGCCTCTGGGGGTCAGCCAAATCCTCTCCTGCTCCTGGAGTTTGGCCAACACATGGGTTGCCGTCAGCTTGGTCTTCCCAAGGCTGACCAAGTGCAGCAGCGCTTGGCAGTGGCGGGCCTTCACGCTGCTGCTGAGGCGAGGGGTTTGGCCAGGTGTGCCGGAGGATGGCAGAGGATCAGAGGAACCTGCTGCAGTTCCCCTGACCCTGCGGGGGGGCACCACCCACTGTGTTGCTGCAGCTGTGCCCGCTGCTGCTCTCCCATCCTCACCCCCTTCCACCAAGCTGACCCAGTGGACAGTGAAAGACAGGTAGCGGCCTGTTCCAAAGCGGCTGCTCCAGGAGTCCATGGTGACGTGGACCCTTTCATTAACCGCGTGCTCCAGCCCTCGCTCCACATTGGCCATCACAAAGCGGTGCAGTGCAGGAATGGCCTTGCGGGCGAAGAAGTGTCTGCTGGGGAGCTGCCAGTCTGGGGCTGCGCAAGCAAGCAGCGCACGCATGTCGCTCCCCTCCTGCACAAGCGTGTACGGCAGGAGTTGGGAGCACATGGCCCGTGCCAGCAAGCCATTCAGCTGCCGCACGCGACGGCTGCTGGGAGGCAGAGCCCTAACCACCCCCTGGAAGGACTCGCTCAAAAGGCTCTGGCGTGGCCTTTTGCTGGCACGGGAATCAGCAGACACAGCAGAGGAGGCCACTGAGGACTGGCTGCCAGAACAGGCCTCAGTGTCGGCGGCAAGAGTTGCAGAGGGGGGAGGAGCAGTGCGTTTCCGCACTCCTGCTGGTGCTGCTGGAGGAGCAGGAGGGCGGGTGGCTGCTGTTGCTGCTGCTGCTGCTGCTGAAGGCTGTGCAGTGATGGGTGTGGTGCCACTGCCAGCACCAGATGCCTTCAGCCTCTGGAACTCCTCATGCTGGTGGAAATGTTTCGCAGCAAGGTGGTTGATGAGCGAGCTGGTGCTGAACTTTAAGGGGTATGCACCTCTGCTCAACTTCCGCTGACAGTGGTTGCAAGTGGCGTACTTGCTGTACACTGTGGGCATGGTGAAAAAACGCCAGATTGGTGACAAAAACGACCCCCTACGGCATGGAACCGCTGCTGCCTGTCTCCCTGTGGTGGTTGGGGGGGGGGGGGGGGGGGCTTGGGTGCGGCTGGTGGTGGTACTGGCAGATGCTGCTGCTGCTGCTGCTGAGCCTGAGACACCAGCAGGCTGTGGGACCTGCCTACTGCTGCCAATGCTTGCAATGATGCGCCTCCTTGCAAGGCCCACAAGCGCATCCTCCTCCTCCTCCTCAGAGCTGCTGAGGACGACATCCCCTGGAGGTGGTGGCACCCAGTCTCTGTCTGTCACCGTGTCATCATCAGCCTCCCCCTCCTGAAACATGTCCTGCTGGGATGATGACCCCCCAAACTCCTCTCCTGATGCATGGATGGGCTGCTTGACTGTCGCCACAGTCTTGCTGTCCAATCCCTCATCCCCCAAAGTGCCCATCAGCATCTCCTCCTCCAAATCGCCAACAACAGCAGACAATTGACGCATCATGCCTGGGCTCAAAAGAGTGCTGAGTGACAGGTCGGCGACTGACGGTGAACTGGCCTCCTCCCCAGGCCCTGCTGGGCGGCTGCTGCGAACAGGGGTGGTGGTGGTGGTGGTGAGGGTGGAGGCCTCGGATGCAGAGCTGATGGCGGGCTGCTCATCCTCCGTCATCAGTTGCACCACAGTGTCTGCATCCTTTTCCTCAATGGGACGTTTCCGACCCGGCTGGAGGAAAATCGGAGCAGGTGCTACACGCTGCTGCTGCTGCTGCTGTGTCTCTGCAGCGTGAGTTGCAGATGCTCCTGCTGGGCGGCGCCCAAGGCGTCCACGGCCAGTGGCTATGGGAGGAATGTTAGCCACTGACGCTGCTGCTGCTGCTGCGGAACTGTGCATGGTGGCGCGGCCGCGCCCGCGGCTTGCCACAATGCTGCTCCCTCTCCTCCTGATTCCCTTGCTGCCCTTCCCCTTGCCCAAACCGCGCTGGCTGCCACTTCCAGACATCTTCGATGTTTTGGGCGTAAACACAAAAGTTTTTGAAAAGGGCGGGTGAAAAGTGGGGTACTTTAATGGAGTGGGTTGGTGGGTGAGGTGACTGAGTGAGTGTCCCGACTCCCTAGTACAGTAAGTAAGTAGTAACAGTCAGGAAGTACAACTAGCAGTTACAATAATCAGTAGTAATCACAAGGAAATAGAGTGTGTGTACACTACAGACAGTGAGTGCACGCACGCGCAGACACGTGCAGCTAGCCTATGAACAGTGACTGAGTGAGTGTCCCTACTACAGTAAGTAAGTAGTAACTGTCAGGAAGTAGAATTTACAATAATCAATCAGTAATCAGAAGGAAATAGAGTGTGTGTACAGTACACAGACAGTGAGTGCACATACACACGCAGGAGCTAGTAGCCTATGAACAGTGACAGTGAGTGTCCTAGTACAGTTACAGTATATAACTATTCAGAAGGAAATAGAGTGTGTGTACAGTACACAGACAGTGAGTGCACGCACACGCAGGAGCTAGCCTGTGGAGATTTATTGGGGTGCTGATGCTGTTAAGGATAATACAGTAATATATTTTCATTTTCCCATTTTTATATCTGCTGTGGTATGTCAAAGGTGTAGAGATGCAGGCTAGATTCATGGACTGTTCATGTATTTGTGTGGGTGGGTCACTAGACCTACATTTGCATCTAAAGAGGTCTTCAGTGAATACGACCAGTCACCTTCAATAGGCAAGGAAGCAGCTCATTAAGCCACTAGCAGTCACTTTTGATCTACTGTCCCAGGTGTGATTGTCTGCCTCTGTCTACAGGCAATCTTTTCATGTATGTGCTAATATACACTTTACCCAAGGAAATAATGTGGAGGAAGCTTTTTTGATGTCTGATAGGATACAATCTCACCTATTGAATTCTGCAAACTTCAAGAAGCTAAAGCAGGAACCCCTTTGAAGTTTGCATATCACAAGAAAGATTATGACAAGCGTTCGGGGATGTCACAAACGGGGAAACTGCATTAGTTCCTGGGGGCTGGACATTAAATGCCCCAGGGGACACTTCAGACTATTTAAGGTGGCCCAGGACAGCCACCGGTATCTTCTCTCGGAGGTAGCGAATAGCTAGGGAGGATCGCGACTCCTGGTCGAAACGGCGTCCTCCCGTCAAACAACGTTCTAACCTAAGCTGGTAACGTTCCTTTTTCCCCCGTTTATTTTTACGCAAATATCCGTGTGTGTTATCTTTGTAACCTCTTATTTTTGTAACTTTTATCTTGTAACATTTTTACTTTGTTTTTTGTAATCTTTTTGTATATATTAAGTTCTGCATTGTTCTATGTTTTTCTAGAATATTAAATTATTATTTAATAAGTTTGACTTCTGCCGTACTAAACTAACACTCATAGCCTAGAAGAGACTGAAGTGTAATCGTGTATAAGTTCATGCCTAATTGTACGCTTGAGCAACACTACCGTATGAAATTGTAATTGCATTGTGTGTGGGGGCGTTTGTCATATGTTGGCCTAAGCGCACAGCTGACCCAACGTACGAACAACGCCAGTGCGAGTAGCGACAGCAGAGTGGCTAACAGTATCGTTCGGAACGACTGTTAGTGGGTCTTTGCTTCACGACAGTGTAAGATTGCAACTGTGTGTGTGTGGGTGCGTGGCGTTCCCCTATTTGGCCTCAGCGCAAAGCTGACCCAAATCCGAAAACGCGGAGTGCGCGCTGAGGACTCGACAGCAGAGTGGAAGTGTCTAGCGAACCGCTAGTGGTGGCAGTGAGAGGTGTTCTGAGGGGTCCCAGCCTTGTTTTAGCTTGACTAAGGCTGCTTCCCCTCTCAGTCTGGTCAAACCCGCAGTCGGGAACCGTATACGCAGGCGTGCCGCGGGCCGGTTCCTGACATAGCCTATGAACAGTGACAGTCAGTGAGTGTCCTAGTACAGTTACAGTATATAACTATTCAGAAGGAAATAGAGTGTGTGTACAGTACACAGACAGTGAGTGCACACACACACGCAGGAGCTAGTAGCCTATGAACAGTGACAGTGAGTGTCCTAGTACAGTTACAGTATATAACTATTCAGAAGGAAATAGAGTGTGTGTACACAGACAGTGAGTGCAAGCACACGCAGGAGCTAGCCTATGAACAGTGACAGTCAGTGAGTGTCCTAGTACAGTTACAGTATATAACTATTCAGAAGGAAATAGAGTGTGTGTACAGTACACAGACAGTGAGTGCACACACACACGCAGGAGCTAGTAGCCTATGAACAGTGACAGTGAGTGTCCTAGTACAGTTACAGTATATAACTATTCAGAAGGAAATAGAGTGTGTGTACACAGACAGTGAGTTCAAGCACACGCAGGAGCTAGCCTATGAACAGTGACAGTCAGTGAGTGTCCTAGTACAGTTACAGTATATAACTACAATACAAAATACAATCACTAAGTAGTAAAGGACAGCAGAAATACTGTCTAATACTATCTAATACTGTCTAATACTAATGAGAAATAAACTAACAGAGGACAGGAGGACAGCTGCCCACACAGGCAGGCCCTGAGGCCTAAAGCTGTAAGCCTGCAGCAGCAGCTGGCCTGTCTCTATGTAACACAAAAGCTACTAACTAAAATACAATGTCTATCTAACTAACAACAATATAGGTGTGTATAGGAGGTGTATGTGAGCACAAACGCTAGGTAAATGACCACAATAGAGCTCTTGCTAAGCCAAAGCACAAAGGAGCAACTCTCTCTCTATGCAAGTCTCAGGCAAGGACGGAGAAACGGAACATGACGGCCGATATTTATAGGGTAGGGGCTGGCCAGGGTCCCCCTCTGTGATTGGCTGCCGTCAGAGGGCCTGGGAGCCCTCTGATTGGCTCTAAGGACATCAATCTGGGCTATGACGCTATTCGAGCTCGGTATTCGAGCTCGAATAGCGCAGTTTGCTCGAATAGCTCGAATAGTGAATGGGCTATTCGCGTTTACTCGAATAGCCCATTCGAATAGCTGCAGCTATTCGGAGCTCGAATAGCTGAAAAAGAGCTCGAATATTCAAGCTACTCGAATATTCGAGCTCTGCTGAGCACCACTGATTCAGAGTATACAGATGAACATATGGGTGAAATATATGTAAAGCATGATTGCAGCATGTGGGTATTGTGTGCAAACAAACATTTATGCTCTCTGCTCGTCCCTCCTCTGTCCACTCCCTGCCCTCTGTCCATCTTCTCCCCTTATACCAAAAACAACGAAAGCAATGACCTCAAAATAACCGCACCAGAACAGAGGTTATCAAATACAATAATACATCCTTTATTAGAAATTACACACATTAAAAACTATTAAAACATGGTGGGGGAACATATAAACCCACAATATCGGAAAACTGGCGGACATATATGTTTATATGTTCCCCCACCATGTTTTAATAGTTTTTAATGTGTGTAATTTCTAATAAAGGATGTATTATTGTATTTGATAACCTCTGTTCTGGTGCGGTTATTTTGAGGTCATTGCTTTCGTTGTTTTTGGTATATGATTCTTATTTTCTGACCGTTCTGCACAGTTCAGATTTACACCCACTATTTTCGATCACCTTTTCGATAATTATTGGGTGATGTATTGAGTTTGTAGGGGATGGTGCTCCCCATGTTGTAGCTGTACATCATCTTCTCCCCTTATCTGTGTGTCCACCCCCCTCCCCTTCTCCTGTCCTGCTAGTCATTTCACCCCCAAATGCTTCCGTAGTAAAATTATCCGAGATTCGGATCAAAGATCCGGATCTTTTCAATGATCCGATTCAAATAATCTAGATCATTGAAAAGATCCAAACTTCGCATCTCTATATACTAGTTCAATTTGAGCACAGATGAAACCATGTATGTTAGCACCTTATAAAAGTGAACACACAAGGATCTGACTCTTATGATAGAGAAGTACCAAAAGGCACTGATTGCCTGAATTTAACTAATAAGACTGGGTCTATCTTACAAGCGATGTTTTGAGCTGATGGAGACGAAAAATGCAGTTGTATTAGTTTACCTGGCATATCACCTTTAAAAAGCATTGGCAAGGTTTCTTAATCAAATAAACCAATTTGGAGTGCTAGAAAATATCATACTGTGTACAAAAAACAGAATAAGGGAGGAAAAGGGGAAATATGCAAATATAATTCTTGATAAGACCTTTTACTTTGGAGGGTGGCTTGCAATGTGTGGAAAACCAACAGATGGCAGTATAGTGCCCAAAATGAAGTGTTTAAGGTTTTAAATGGAGATAAATTCCTTTTGGCCACTAGATGGCGTTTCTGCTTCCCAAATCCATTAACACGTGCATTTACACCATGAATAACAGGATTCAGAGTTTAAAATATGTTTTCATATATACACACCTCCTGTATATTTATATGAATAAATAAGGAAATATAAATACCTTGATACATAAAAAGCAGTGCGTTAAAAAAAATCTTGTCGGGAAAATACTGCACTCGGTATTTTCCCGGTCTGTCACGTCTGTGTGCTAATTCATAAAGATTTTCCCAGCTGCCGTTGAAGGTCGGTAAATTACTGCAGCCCATTGAGCGGTAGAGTAGAGCAGTGTGGTGATATCTCTCTTTTGCCCTGCATAGATGACTCACACAGACGGTTCTAAGCACAGATGACTCACACAGATGACTCACACAGCCTTTCCCTGCCTGCACATATGACTCGCACAGACGACTCACACATACTTTCCCTGCCTGCACAGATGACTCGCACAGATGACTCACACAGACGGCTTTCTGCATAGATGACTCACACAGACTTCGGCTCCCTGCACTTTGCATTGTTAACACCTCACTAGAGGTGTTGGTAACTTGTTAAGACCTCACCAGAGGTGTCGGTAACTATCGTCAGGCTTACCACTTGTTGAAGGCTTTATGAATTGACATTTGCTGACAATTTACTGACATGTGTTGGAGGTAACTACAGCCAAGTCGGTAATTTATCTCCCTGGTCGGTAATTGTAGCTTTTCATGCGGTAAAAGCCTTTATGAATTGACACATTGCTAAGTGGTCGGGAAAGTCTTCTGTTTTCAGCATTACTGCATGTGGTAATGCTTTATGAATTGCTGCTAGTAAAATTTTGTTATTTCCTTTAGTTTGACATGTTTTCTAATGCTATTTTCAGTCTGTTTGGTGTTAGAGTTTCCTTCTGCAGAATCCAGTATGTTTCTCTATTGCACAGGGCCCTAAAGTGATTAAATTTGCCTTTATGAATTGACACATTGCTAAGTGGTCGGGAAAGTCTTCTGTTTTCAGCATTACCGCATGCGGTAATGCTTTATGAATTGCTGCTAGTAACATTTTGTTATTTCCTTTAGTTTGACATGTTTTCTAATGCTATTTTCAGTCTGTTTGGTGTTAGAGTTTCCTTCTGCAGAATCCAGTATGTTTCTCTATTGCACAGGGCCCTAAAGTGATTAAATTTGTTCGTTAACAGAATCTGTTCCATAATTATTTAAATTTTTCTGTTGTCTCTCGTATGCATTTGATCATAGTGTTTTGATACTGTAATAGCCTTACCTTCCAGCGGCGTCTCCGGTGTGGTCCGGGTGAGCGTCAGGACTTCTGTGCTGGAGTCAGCTGCTGGGTCGTCCGCAACGTCATCTTCGAGCGGCACCCCTTGCGTCTCTTCGGCGGTGATTCAGGGCGCGCGCGTGTGCAGTTCAGCTACACGCACGCGCGCGAGTCAGTTTACAGGCTGAGGATGCGGCTCTGAGGTGATGTCATCACCTAACATCATATGGAGAGTGGTTTTGGGCTATTCCTTAATCTGTATAGAAGGCCAGGAGCGTCAAGTCGCTCACTGGCCTTGATACTAATCAGTATATGGTTATAGGTCTAGCTAGCTAGCATCTCCGAGCTACATTTATATATTGTGTAGACGCACAATATATATGTACTCTAGGTAGTCAGCCTTGTTTCTGTAGCTTATTTTGTATATCCATATCTATATATGTGTAACATCTAGTATATATTCTAATAATTTGATGTATTACTTCCTTTGTATTATTATCTGTGTACCGACCTTTTGCCTGCCTCCTGACCTTGCCTCTGTCTAGTCCTTCGGTACCTTAGCCATTTGATATACGTGTACGACTCAGCCTGTCCCTGACTACGTTATTTGCCTAATCCTTACAATTCGACTGACATCTGACCTATGTGTATTACCCTGCTCGATTATTGACCACGCTATTATACTATTGTTTGTATATCACCTGTACGCTATCTCACCACGCACCAGTGTGACATTATCAAGGCCCATAAAATATGGACGAGCTGCGTAATCAGATTGTCTCATTGGCAGGGGCCGTTACCCAACTCTCTGAGCAAGCAGCTACTCAGCAAACTGAGCTGACTCAGCTTACCAACTCTCTATCTCAGTTGAGTGTCTCTTTCAATGCTAATAATCCGCAGCCAGCTCCTAGTGCTCCTATACAACCTATTATTGAGCCTAAAATGCCGTTACCTAAGAAATTTTCTGGTGCACGCTCTGATTTCAGTAATTTCAGGAATAGATGTTTGTCTTATTTTGAGGTCAGGTCTAGATCTTCGAGAACAAAGTCCCAGAAGATTACATTAATTGAGACCTTGTTGCAGGAGGATGCTCAGATCTGGGCCTATGGACTAGGTCCAGATCATGAAGCTCTATCCTCAGTGGAAAAATTCTTTGAGGCCATGGCAATCATATATGATGATCCTGATGTTTCAGCCACCGCTGCTTGCAAATTGCGGGGCTTACGTCAGGGTAAACATACAGTTGAGGAATTTGCGGCTGAGTTTAGGAAGTGGTCTGTATCAGTTAAATGGGGTGGGGCAGCACTCTTGGACCAATTCCTTTTTGGCTTAGCCTATTCTGTTAATGATGCATTGGTAAGCCATCCTGAACCTAGAAATCTAGAGGAAGCAATCTCTCTGGCCATAAAGGTTGACAGGTGGATTAGATACCGACGTCAGGGCAGGGTCTATTCCATCTCAGGGAACCTTAGGTCAGGTAACGCTAATACTGATGATGAACCCATGCAACTAGGTTTCTCCCGATTGTCACCTGTGGAGAAACTTAAGAGGAGGCAGGGGGGATTGTGTATGTATTGTGGAGGGAAGGGTCATTTTGTTCCTGCTTGCTCTGCAAAGAAGGCTCCGGAAAACTCCAGCGCTTAGGTGAAGTTGGGGAACTTCATCCGGCCGAGCCGAATTTCCCCTTAAAACAAAACAAAAAATCTTGGTTGCAGTTGCTATTCATTGGGGCGGTAAGTCGCTTCAGTCCAAGGCCTTTATTGATTCTGGGACGGCAGGGAACTTAATTGATACTACCTTGGCTACCGATCTAGGAATTCCAGCCATACCTCTGCAGAGCAAGCTGTATGTTACAGCTATCGATGATATGCCTTTACAGGGTAAAACACCTATTAACATTACATCTGAAATTACAGTTCAAATTGGAGCTTTGCACTATGAAAAAATACAGTTTTACATGTTTAAGATGCCTTCTACTCCTATTGTTTTAGGGTTACCCTGGTTGCAACTACACAATCCTCACATAGACTGGTCTACAGGACAACTCACTCACTGGTCACATTATTGTCAGGTTGAATGTTTAAAGGGTGTCCCTCTTTGTAGTCTTGAGCTCAAACAGAATGTTATTCCACGATCCTACATAGAGTTTTCAGATGTTTTCTCTCCTCAATCTGCTGACAAACTACCATCACACAGACCCTATGATTGTCCCATTGATCTTTTGCCTGGAACTATGCCTCCACAAGGTCATTTGTATAACCTCACAGGGCCTGAGAAATTAGCCATGAAGGAATACATTAGAGAGAACCTGAAAAAAGGGTTCATCAGGCCATCCACATCTCCAGCCAGCGCCGGCTTTTTCTTTGTTGACGAAAAAAAAAAAAGATGGTGGACTTCGGCCATGTATAGATTACAGGGGGTTAAACAAAATTACGGTGAAGAACTGATATCCTCTGCCATTAATAGATTACTTATTCGCTCAGGTGTCAGGAGCTAGGATCTTCTCTAAGCTTGATTTATGGGGTGCATACAATTTAATCAGAATACGCCAAGGGGACGAGTGGAAAACAGCATTTAATACTCAAGACAGCCACTACGAGTATTTAGTTATGCCTTTTGGGCTCTGTAATGCACCTGCTGTTTTCCAAGATTTTGTAAATGACATTTTCAGAGATGTGTTGGGAAGATTTGTTGTCGTTGACGACATTCTAATATATTCTAATTCTTTGTCCGAACATCAGAATCATGTGAAATTTGTTCTGCAGAAATTGAGAGAAAACTCTTTATTCGCTAAACTTGAGAAATGCCTATTTGAGGTTACAAGTGTCCCTTTCCTGGGTTATGTCATTTCAGATAATGGTCTATCTATGGACGAGAAAAAACTATCAGCAGTACTAGATTGGACTCCTCCTAAGGGTCTCAAAGCCATTCAGCGGTACATTGGTTTTGCCAATTACTATTGCAGGTTTATTAAAAATGTCTCCTCTCTAGTCGCCCCTCCAACTGATCTGACAAAGAAAGATACAGATCCAGAGAATTGGTCTCCAGAGCCCTATAAAGCTTTTTCTGATCTAAAGACAGCTTTTTGTTCTGCTCTCATCCTCACTCACCCAGATGTAAATTTACCTTTTATTGTGGAGGTTGATGCTTCAGAACTGGGTGTGGGAGCCGTTCTTTCTCAGTTTTCCGGCCGGCCGGAATGGTTACACCCTTGTGCTTTCTTTTCTAAGAAATATACTTCAGCAGAACGTAATTATGATATTGGAAATCGTGAACTATTGGCTTTAAAAATGGCCTTCGAGGAGTAGAGGCTCTGGTTAGAGGGAGAAAACCACCTAATCACAGTTTATACATATCACAAAAATCTGGAATATATTGAGGGGTCTAAAAGGCTTAATCCTAGACAGGCACGATAGGCACTGTTCTTTTCCTGTTTTAAATTTGTAATCACGTATAAACCAGGGTCCAAGAATGTGAAGGCGGACGCCTTATCTAGAACCTTTGAACCCGAAACATCTCAGGACGTTCCTCCCAAAAAGAGAGTGCCCACACATTGTATTTTGGCTGCCACCCACACTCAAGAGTTTCCAGATTTGTATAATACACTACAGCCCTTCCAACAGGATAGTCCTCCTGAGAAACCCTCTGGAGTCAATTTTGTACCTTTACACTTATGACTTCAGATACTACAAATGTTTCATGACTCAATGTTAGCAGGTCACCCAGGAGAGGTTAAAACTCTTGAGCTTCTGTCTCGCCATGTATGGTGGCCTTCTATCAGTAAGAACTGTAAAGCTTTTGTGGCAGCTTGCCCTACCTGTGCCAGAAGTAAGGTTTCCCGGGCTGCCCCCCGGGGTCATCTAAGGCCACTACCCATTCCATCGAGACCTTGGTCCCATCTCTCCATGTACTTTGTGGTAGACTTACCTTCCTCTGGAGGTAAAAAAAGTGATTTGGGTCGTTGTTGACCTTTTCAGTAAAATTACACATTTTATGCCCCTCTCTGGTTTGCTCTCTGCTCAGGAATTAGCCAAGATCTTCATTGTACACGTGTTTTGCTTCCATGGCATTCCTGAGAACATTGTATCAGACAGAGGGGTTCAGTTTGTCTCTCGCTTCTGGCGTGCAATTAGCGATCTTTTGGGGATCAAGCTGTCCTTCTCTTCTGGTTTTCACCCAGACACTAACGGACAGACAGAGAGAACTAAGCAGTCGTTGGAACAGTACCTCCGCTGCTTTGTTTCAGACTGTCAAGAGTCTTGGTTAGAGTATTTGCCATTTGCTGAGTTTGCATTTAATAACTTAACTAACTCATCCACCAAATTATCACCATTTTGGATAGTGACAGGTCAACATCCCAATTTACTTTCTTCCCATCCTCTACCTCTCCGTTTCCAGCATTAGAGGAGTGGAGCACACACATTCAGCAGATTTGGTCTCAAGTTCAGCAAAATTTGCAGAATGCTGTTGCCCGTCAGAAATTTTACACCAATGCCAGACTCTCACCAGAGTTTAAGTTTTCCCAGGGAGATATGGTATGGGTGTCTACTCGCAATATTCCCTTACATCAGCCTTCTGCAAAATTGGGTCCTAGATTTATTGGTCCCTATCCCATCCAAGAGAAGATCAATGATGTGGTATATAGGGTAACTCTCCCTCAGTTTTAGGGGATTAGGGGAGTTAGGGGAGATTAGGGGAGATTAGGAAAGTTAAGTCTTTCCATGTCTCTTTATTAAAACCAGCTGCCTGCTAGCACTATTTTACCGTCGGTTCCTCCACCGGACGTTGAGGTGGATGGAGAACCAGAGTATGAGGTGGAGAGAATTCTGGATTCTAGAAAGGTTTGTGGTTCATTGCAGTATTTGGTGGACTGGAAGGGTTATGGTCCTGTTGGCTCCCAGTCCATCAAATCTATGCGGATCTATTAATCCATGATTTTCATTTGAAATGTCCTGATAAACCAGGAAGTGAGTGTTTGAAGACCACTCCCGGGGGGGGGGGGGGGGGGGATGTGGAGTAATGTAATATCCTTACCTTCCAGCAGTAGGTCCCGCGGCATCTCCGGTGTGGTCCGGGTGAGCGGCGGGACTTCTGCGCTGGAGTCCGCTGCTGGGTCATCCGCACCGTCATCTTCGGACGGCACCCCTGGCGTCTCTTCAGTGGTTATTCAGGGCACGCGCGTGCGCAGTTCAGCTAGACGCGCGCCAGAGTCAGAGCGGCCTTTACAGGCCGAGGAGGCGGATCTGAGGTGATGTCATCACCTGACATCATATGGGGAGTGGTTTTGGGCTATTCCTTAATCTGTACATAAGGCCAGGAGCGTCAGTTGCTCACTGACCTTGATACTAATCAGTACGCTGGTTATAGGTCTAGCTAGCTAGCCTCTCCGAGCTACATTTATATGTACTCTAGGTAGTCAGCCTTGTTTCTGTAGCGTATTTTGTATATCCATATCTATATATTTGTAACATCTAGTATATATTCTAGTAATTTGATATATTACTTCCTTTGTACTAATATCTGTGTACCAACCTTTTGCCTGCCTCCTAACCTCGCCTCTGTCTAGTCCTTCGGTACTTTAGCCATCTGATATATGTGTACGACTCAGCCTGTCTCTGACTACGTTATTTGCCTAATCCTTACAATTCGACTGACATCTGACCTATGTTTATTACCCTGCTTAATTATTAACCACGCTATTATACTATTGTTTGTATATCACCTGTACGCTATCTCACCACGCACCAGCGTGACAGATACGCTATGTTTAGAATAACCTTTCTTGATGTTTCCCTGTGTTTGTTTATTCATTTGTGTAATGGTTGTTTGGTGCAGCCTATGTATTGGAGGCCACAAGGGCACTCCAACATATAGATAACAATCACTTTTACATGTGAGGTGTTGATGGATAGGCCAACTTCTATTATTGACTTTTGAGCCAAAATTATTTTTGTTATTCTCAAATTTTTTGCAACAAAGGCACTTGTTCTTTTTGCAACTAAAATTTCAAACTGCTTTTTTGGTCATTTCTTGTATTGGATTTGATGTTTCTAAAGTCTGCTTGGCGCTATTATGGATAGTCTTTCCCCTTTCAAAAATGATTTTTGGTTTAATAGGTAAAATTGTTTTTTAAAATTGAGTAATTAAGTAATAGGTTCCAGTGTTTTTCTATGATAGCTCTGCACTCATTATGTTGGCTAGAAAAATTGATTATAAAATTGAGATCTCTTTTGTTAGTTTGTTCATTCGCAGTTTTCTTCTTTTGTAGCAGGCAATCTTGTTGAGTGAGGTTGGCCGCTTTGGCTAAGGCATCGTCCACAATTTTGTTTGGGTATTTCTTATGCAAAAATAGTTTCTTCACTATTTCTCATTGGTCAGCAAAGTCACTATTTTGCATGCAGTTTCTCCGTATTATCTTAAATTGTCCATATGGAACATTTTTTAACCATGGTTTATAATGTTCGCTGGTATAGTTCAAGTAACCATTACAGTCAGTTTGTTTAAAGAATGTTTTTGTCATAATCTTTTGTGTCGAGTGATCAATGTAGATGGTCAAATTCAAAAAGTCCATGGTAGTTGGATGTATATTTGCTGTGAAGGAGAGTCCAAACTGATTTAGATTGAGATAAGTGATATATTCCTTTAATTCTTCTTCTGTGCCTTGCCATATGCAGATAATATCATCAATTAATCTTTTATGTAGGATCAGGTTTGCAGCATAGGGATTTCTGGGAGACCAGATTAAAATGTCTTCCAGCCAGCCCATATAAAGATTTGCAAAGCTTGGTGTGAACCTGGTCCCCATTGCCGTCCCCCTCGTCTGTAAATAAATATTTCCTAAAAAACTAGAATAATTGGATTTTAAGATAAAATCAATCGATTCAATAATAAAATCTTTTTGAATATTTGGTATAAGTGGATCACCTTCCAGAAAATATGCAATTCCCTGGAGTCCTTTATCTTGGGGTATATTACTATAAAGGGAACATACATCTAAGGTGACCCATATGAAGTTTGGTTGCCATTTAATCTGTTCTAAAGAAGCAATGGTGTGTGTGGTATCTTTTAAATAAGCTGTCAGTGCCTTTACACATTTCTGTAGATGTAAATGTATGAGATGAGAGAGATTGCACGTAACTCCTCCTCCCTTATCTGCCTCTCTGATTACTATGGTTTTGTTAAATTTTAAGTTTTTCAGTGCCTGTTTTTCCTTTTTATTCAGATTAGTGTTAGTGAGGGGTCTATCCTTAAGAGTGTTGATTTCCTTTGAGACTAATGCGCCGAAGGTTTCTACAAAGTTGCCCCTAAAATTGGTAGGGTTGAAATTTGATTTACCTTTTAGGTTTGTACTTATGAGTAAACTCATGATAGTGGCGAGGGGGTCCTGATCATTGGCTGGATAAGTCTCTATATTGGATTCTTCTACAATTATTGCCACTGGGATCTCTTCTTTAATACTACTCCTTTTCAGTTCCTGTGTAATGAAGTATCTCTGTAGAGTGGGTTTCCTTATAAATGTTTGTACATCCACCAATAGATCATATATGTTAGCCATCATACTTGGGCAGTAGGAGAGGCCTTTTTGTAGGACCTGTGTTTCGCTTCTAGATAACGTATGGTCGGAAAAGGTTAAAGATTTTTGTTTCTTTGGATGCTAATTCAGATCTTTGTTTAGGTCTTTGTTCCCTTGCTCTGATGCGTTTTCCTCCTCTTTTTCCTCTTCTTTGTTTACCAGGATATCTTTGGGAGACTGTTTGCGTGAATATTGTATGATCAAAGAGTTCACCAGGATTGGAAGCTTGCAGGGATTTGTTTGCAATTGGTCCTTCTTTCTTTTTTTTGGCTATAGTCTTGCCGGGTGTATGAATGGGACTTATCCCTAAAAAAGTAGGGGGCACTGTGGTGGATTATTCTTGGTTTAAAACTTCAACATTTGTGTTGAATCTAGGTTCTGAACATGGTGTAGAAATACTATTTCTTGGTACAATGGGATTCAATGTGTTACTCTCTGCAAGGGAGCAAATAGCTGTGATTACTGGACTGCAAGGCACAGCATTGGGCAGGTTAGTATAACCACTTCCCGACCGCCGTATTGACAAATGGCGGCCGGGAAGTGGACCCCGCAAGGACCGCCGTATTGACAAATGGCGGTGGTCCTTGTAGGGGCATGGGCGGAGCGATCGCGTCATCAGTGACGCGATCCTCCGCCGGGAGTTTTGCCTCTGCTCGCCGGCCACTTAGCAGCGCCGGCGAGCGGAGGAATCTCGGGGATCCGCCAATCAGAAAGTATAAGGCACTTTGTTAGGTAAACAAAGTGCCTTATACGTGCTTCCTCCTCGTCTCGTGGTCTCATTGTTGCAGAGACCACCAGCGAGGAGGAAGCACTTTGTGAGTATCCACAGCACACTGCCTTTTTTTGCCCAGAGTCCCTGATCTCCCACCCCAGCCTCCATACCCCCCCGATCACCCCAGCAGACCCCTGCCCAGCACCCTTGCACCCCTGTAAAACCCCCACCCCCCCACCTGCCACTAACTAGCGACGCTGTTCCTTAGTTTAGGTCCCTAACTGCCTCCTAGTCACCCCTGATCCCCCCCCTACCTTTAGATCACCCCCAGACCCCATCCCAGACTACCCCCCTGTATACTGTATACATCTGTATACGGCTACCTTACCCCCTGATCCCCCTCTGATCACCTGTCTATCACCTGTCCATCACCCCTCAGCACCCCCACCCATCAGAGCAGACCCTAACTGCCCCACGGGGGTAACCGATCACCTGCCCAGGCCCTCGATTGCCCTCATACCCCCCTCCTGATTACATCCCCTGCTCTTTGTTTACATCTGTCCTCCCCAGCAATCACTAACTGACAGGAGAGGACTGGGACCTTTTGGCCTGGGGGGAAAACACAAACTAGAGGCCCGTTTTCACGGCAGCCCCAGCCCAAATGACATCACACACGTGCCCCACATGCTATATGCCGGTAGTCACGTGGGAAATACAGCAAGGACACTCGAGGGACAGAGTGACAGGTAAAGTATAAATGCACTGGCACCGGGGGGCACATAATACATTTTGAGTTACAACGGTCGGGGTTTCTATCTCTTACACAAGTCCTGCAAGCAGCCCTTCTGGAGTCTAGGGACTGTCTGCAAGCAGCCCTTCTGGAGTATAGGGACTGTCGAAAACTTTTCAACCTAGACAATATCTTATGTAGCTGTGCATATGCAGATAACAATGGTGAGAGACCAGACAGATTTTTTTCCCATGGACCCTGCAGCCAAGCCTCTGCTCTGTATCATGCTGTATATTTACTAGCTTGCCCGCCCTGTAATTGGGCGTTTATT
Organism: Hyperolius riggenbachi; assembly: GCF_040937935.1. NCBI lineage: Eukaryota > Metazoa > Chordata > Amphibia > Anura > Hyperoliidae > Hyperolius > Hyperolius riggenbachi. Next base: position 120,879,120 of record NC_090655.1, read on the forward strand.
TCACTAGTGTTTCACATTGCCTTATACAAAAATCTGAATTCACCAGGCACAGTGCCAGCCCTAAATCATTAAATGAGAGGCAGCCTGGGGGGAAATCTCCCCCCTTCCCCCCTGGCCAGTCCTCCCCTGCTAACTGATCTGCGATCAGTAACCCCCTGCGTCTGCCTCTCATCAGATCAGGACTCAGTCTGCCCCGTGTGGGCTCCTGATCAACCCCCCACCCCCTCAAATCACCGTCCAAGTGCATTGTATTTGACTGTGCTGTGATTGTATCGATTGTGCTGCGCTTGTATTCGATTGTGCTGCGATTGTATTTGATTGTCCTGTGATCTGCTTCGATTGTCCCGTGATTGTTTGATTGCCTCTGAGACCCCACTTCCCACCAACCCCCACCCCATCACCACCCCCACCACCCATCACTTTCCGAGTGCATCAGATTTGATTGTGCTGCGCTTGTATTCGATTGTACTGCGATTGTATTTGATTGTTCCGTGATCTGCTTCGATTGTCCCGTGAATGTTTGATTGCCTCTGAGACCCCACTTCCCACCAACCCCCACCCCACCACCACCCCCCATCACCTTCCGAGTGCATCAGATTTGATTGTGCTGCCTTTGTATTCGATTGTGCTGCGATTGTATTTGATTGTCCCGTGATCTGCTTCGATTGTCCCGTTATTGTTTGTTTGCAACTCCACCCTCCCCCCACCACACCCAACCCCCCCCACCACACCCAACCCCCCCTCCCCCCCACCACACCCAACCCCCCCCCCCCCCACCACACCCAACCCCACCCTCCCCCCCACCACCTCCAACCACCACCTTCTGAGTGCATCAGATTTGCTTGTGTTGTGATTGGAGTCAATTGTGCTGTAATTGTATTTGATTGTCCCGTGATTGTTTGATTGCCTCTGAGACCCCACTTCCCATCAACCCCAATACCTCTCAAATACTCCCTTTTTGCTAGGTAAGTGCTCTTTTTTTCTGGGTAGTCTTGGAGGAAAACCCCATAAATTTAGCAATCCACAATGGCAAGAAGGGGGCTTTCCGATGACGAGGTATACAGGTACATGGACCAGTCGGATGAGTTCTTTTGGGAAGAATCATCCGTCGAATCTTCCGGGTCCGAATTTGAACCTGTAGAAAGCAGTGGTTCCCTGACCGAAAGTGATGACGAGGCTTTGGTCCCGGCTAGAGCCAGGCGTACCAGACCCCAAGTCGTTAGACCGCAGGTGGCGCAGGATCCGCCTCAAGGGCAGCAGGGTGGTGCTAGCGCTGTTAATAGTTTTCTTGGTGAGGCAGGCACCAGCAGCACAGCATCTCCTGGACTTGGTACCAGTACTTCTGTAGACCCTGGCGAAGTGGTGAGCGTCAGCATGGAAGTTGAAACTGGTACGGTGGCAAGTGCAGTAGTACCCCCGTCGCAGTCACCAAGAAGAAAACGGGCCCGTAGTACCCATAGACTCCCAGAGGTGCTGGCACAACCAGATTGGCAATCCCCTGATTCCGCCGCACCCGTAGTGCCCCCTTTCACCGCCCAGTCTGGAGTCCAGGTGGCGACAGCTCATCTAGGAACGGCCCTAGACTTTTTGCAGCTGTTCATCACCCAGGTTCTCTTGGACTTAATTGTGGTTGAGACCAACCGTAAAGCCACACAATTCATCACCGAGCACCCGGAGAGCATGTATGCCCAGCCTTTCGGGTGGAAACCAGTCCAAGTTTCCGACATTAAAATCTTTTTGGCCCTTATCCTTCACTTGGGACTAATGAAACAGAATGTATTGCGGTCGTATTGGTCTACGAACCCAGTACATCATGTTCCCTTGTACCCTGCTGCCATGTCCAGGACACGATTTGAGTCCATCCTGCGCTTCCTGCACTTCAACGACGACGAAACCTGTCATGAAAGGGGAGACCCTGCTTATGACCGGCTCCACAAAATTCGGCCGCTCATAGACCACCTGTCATCAACATTTGCAGATGCTTATATCCCTGAACAGAACATCTGCGTAGACGAGTCCCTCTTACGCTTTACCGGGCGCCTTGGCATCAAACAGTACATCCCAAGCAAGCGCGCCCGGTATGGGGTGAAACTGTATAAGCTCTGTGAAAGGGCCACAGGCTATACATGTCGTTTTAGGGTCTATGAGGTAAAAGACTCAAAATTGGAGCCGGTCGGATGTCCTGACTACCTGGGGAGCAGTGGAAAGGTTGTGTAGGACTTGGTGTCACCCTTGTTCCAGAAGGGGTACCATCTTTTTGTGGACAATTATTACACAAGTGTGGCCCTCTTTCAGCACTTCAAGTTAGAAGGAATCCGATGCTGTGGCACTGCGCGGCCTAGTTGCCAGGGCTTCCCCCAACGGCTCGTTACCACCAGACTTGAACGGGGGCAGAGGGCCGCCTTGTGTACTGAAGACCTGCTCGCGGTGAAATGGAGGGACAAGAGGGACGTTTACTTTCTGTCCACCATTCACACAGACACGACAGTCCAAATTCAACGGGCAACTAAGGTCATTGAAAAGCCCCTTGTCGTCCACGAATATAATGTCAACATGGGAGGGGTGGACTTCAATGACCAGAGGTTAGCGCCCTATTTAATTACCCGGAAAACAAGACGCTGGTATAAGAAAGTGTCTTTTTATCTGATTCAATTGGCAATTTACAACAGCTTTGTTCTCTATAGTAAGGCTGGGAGAATTGGATCTTTCCTCCAATTTCAGGAACAGATCATTTTGGACATCCTGTATCCAGGAGGTGCCAGGCCTCCCCCCCCCCCCAGATGCAACTAGCCGACTGCATGGTAGGCATTACGCCTATCAGATCCCGTGTGCCCCAGGTCAACGCATCCGAAGAAAACGTTGTCGTGTCTGCAGCAGGACTGGAAGAACGAATGACACCAGTTTTTATTGTCCCCGCTGTCCTGACCAGCCTGGCCTATGCGTAGGGGAGTGCTTTGAGAGGTACCACGAGCAGGTACACTATTAGAACCTAGGGAACTCCAGACATAGGAGTAGGCACACACTCAGTGGTCTTTCGCACATTGTCCCAGGTGGAGGAGAGGTGAGCTTGAAAACCAAAAAAAACGGGTAAGCATAAAAGTCGGAAGAAGGATCGGTTTCCATGCTTGATATAGCTGATCTGTCCTGGGTTGGCGATATAAGACGGCATGTTTGAATTTCCCTTGAGTGTGGACACCCCCGGTTTATATGTGATTTGGGCCTATGATGATGCTTTAATGCCACACAGAGTCATCTCTATTGGCAGGCATATTGCTGTATCCTACAGGCATAATGCTGTATACTAAAGTTCTGAGGCCCAGTCACATAAGTTGGTGGCTCACCCTGAGTGCAGGGTGGCACGGGGTGTCTCATTCCTGAGGTTATCACTGCCATTGATTTGGAGGAAGATCTGCCATTGATGTGGAGCAAGGTATGTTTGCCGTTCATTTTTCCTTTCAGCCCAGAGTGCATTACTTGTATACCCAATATAAGGAGTGTAGCAGAAACTCCTAATACTGGCCATATATGTTATGATTGCAGAGACCCTAACATAGCCGGCCTTTGATATGAGCGACCGGAGCGGTCGCTCAGGGCGCCGGCTTCCAAAGGGGCGCCTATACCTGGTTGCCTATACTGAGGGCACCTACACCTGATTTCCTATACTGGGGGCATCTATAGCTGGCTACCTTTACTGAGGGCTCCAACACCTGGCTACCTATACTGGAGGCACCTATGCCTGGCTACCTATGGGGGGATGGAGACCTTCAACTGACTTCCTATACTGGGGGCACCTATGCTTGGCAACCTATATTGAGGGCACCTACACATGAGATCCTATACTGTTGGCACCTATACCTGGCTACCTACCTATACTGAGTCTGAGGGCGTTTGGGGGGGAGGGGGGGATAGCCGCACTGCAGTTATAACATGTGGTGCAAATTGTCAGTGCTGTGCTATCAGAGCAGGGACAAGGTCCTCCAGCACCCAAGGCTGAGACACCAAAATGCGCCCCTCCATCCCTCCCACCCCAGCCATCACACACTGATTGCTATTAGACTAAGAGGGCCGCAGGGCCTACAACCTCCCCAACACCTTAATATCTAGTTATCTGGCTTGCAGTCACTGCTATGTATCCCCTTTTCTTATTTCTTTCTGCTTCATACACAATTAGGAATGACAGCTGAATGAATTGTGCGCCCCCTCCTACACTGCGCCCTGAGGCTGGAGCCTCTCCAGCCTATGCCTCGGCCCAGCCCTGTGTGCTATCACACTAAATGGGGGGGGGAGGCGGCTAACTGTCCCACTGGTTGTTTTTATTAATATTCCTGAAAGGTTCTAGCCTTCATTTTTAAGTGTATTCAGGATAATGCACTCTTTCCATCCAGTCGTGGTTATTAATAGTATTTTTTCTTTTATACATATGTGATGTGTCACAGAGATCTGAGCATTTGGCGTGATGTGTCACAACGTCAAAAAGGTTGGGAACCCCTGTCCTAGGAGATATCTCAGGAGAATAGGTGAATTGCATATGGGCCTGTGTTTGTGTACATGCACGTGGGAAGAGGATGAGAGGGGCACAAAAATCAGTTTTCGCTCAGGGCGCTATGAAACCTAAGGCCGGCCCTGGACCCTAAAATGCCAGGACAGACTCCACAAATGACCCCATTTTGGAAAGAGGACACTCTAAAGTATTATGTGAGGTGCACGGTGAGTTCATAAAAGATTTTAGTTTTTGTCACAAGTTAGCATTTTTTTTTTTTTTTTTTTTATTTTTTTTTAACAAAGTGTCATTTTCCATTAACTTGTGACAAAAAATAAAATTTTCAATGACCTCACCATTCCCCTCATGGAATACCTTGTTGTGTATTCTTTCCAAAATGGGGTCATTTGTAGGGTTTGTTAACTGTCCTGGCAAGTGGGCGGGGTGATAAATTTTGAGCACCCCTGTAAAGCCTAAAGGTACTCATTGGACTCTGGGCCCCTTAGCGCAGTTAGGGTGCAAAAAAGTGCCACACGTGGTATCGCCGTACTTGGGAGAAGTAGTACAATGTGTTTTGGGGTGTATTTTTACACATACCCATGCTGGGTGGGAGAAATACCTCTGTAAATGACAATCTTGATTTTTTTTACACACAATTGTCCATTTACAGAGTTATTTCTCCCACCCAGCATGGGTATGTGTAAAAATACACCCCAAAACACATTGTACTACTTCTCCCGAGTACGGCGATACCACATGTGTGGCACTTTTTTGCACCCTAACTGCGCTAAAGGGCCCAAAGTCCAATGAGTACCTTTAGGATTTCACAGGTCATTTTGAGAAATTTTGTTTCAAGACTACTCCTCACGGTTTAGGGCCCCTAAAATGCCAGGACAGTATAGGAACCCCACAAATGACTCCATTTTAGAAAGAAGACACCCCAAGGTATTCCGTTAGTAGTACGGTGAGTTCATAGAAGATTTTATTTTTTGTCACAAGTTAGCGGAAATATATTTTTATTGTTTTTTTTCACAAAGTGTCATTTTCCGCTAACTTGTGACAAAAAATAAAATCTTCTATGAACTCACCATACTCCTAACGGAATACCTTGGGGTGTCTTCTTTCTAAAATGGGGTCATTTGTGGGGTTCCTATACTGCCCTGGCATTTTAGGGGCCCTAAACCGTGAGGAGTAGTCTTGAAACGAAATTTCTCAAAATGACCTGTGAAATCCTAAAGGTACTCATTGGACTTTGGGCCCCTTAGCGCAGTTAGGGTGCAAAAAAGTGCCACACATGTGGTATCACCGTACTCAGGAGAAGTAGTATAATGTGCTTTGGGGTTTATTTTTACACATACCCATGCTGAGTGGGAGAAAGATCTCTGTAAACGGACAATTGTGTGTAAAAAAAATTAACAAATTGTCATTTACAGCAATATTTCTCCCACCCAGCATGGGTATGTGTAAAAATACACCCCAAAACACATTATACTACTTCTCCCGAGTACGGAAATACCACATGCGTGGCACCTTTTTGCAGCCTAACTGCGCTAAGGGGTCCAAAGTCCAATGAGCACCTTTAGGCTTTACAGGGGTGCTTACAATTTAGCACCCCCAAAAATGTCAGGACAGTAAACACACCCCACAAATGACCCCATTTTGGAAAGTAGACGCCTCAAGGTATTCAGAGAGGGGCATGGTGAGTCCGTGGCAGATTTCATTTTTTTTTGTCGCAAGTTAGAAGAAATGGAAACTTTTTTTTTTTTTGTCACAAAGTGTCATTTTCCGCTTACTTGTGACAAAAGTTAATATCTTCTATGAACTCACTATGCCTCTCAGTGAATACTTTGGGATGTCTTCTTTCCAAAATGGGGTCATTTGGGGGGTATTTATACTATCCTGGAATTCTAGCCCCTCATGAAACATGACAGGGGGTCAGAAAAGTCATAGATGCTTGAAAATGGGAAAATTCACTTTTTGCACCATAGTTTGTAAACGCTATAACTTTTACCCAAACCAATAAATATACACTGAATGTTTTTTTTTTAATCAAAAACATGTGTGTCCACATTTTTCGCGCTGCATGTATACAGAAATTTTGCTTTATTTGAAAAATGTCAGCACAGAAAGTTAAAAAAATCATTTTTTTGCCAAAATTCATGTCTTTTTTGATGAATATAATAAAAAGTAAAAATTGCAGCAGCAATCAAATAGCACCAAAAGAAAGCTTTATTAGTGACAAGAAAAGGAGCCAAAATTCATTTAGGTGGTAGGTTGTATGAGCGAGCAATAAACCGTGAAAGCTGCAGTGGTCTGAATGGAAAAAAAGTGGCCGGTCCTTAAGGGGTGTAAAGCCCACGGTCCTCAAGTGGATAAGAACAATCTGAATTAGATGAAACAATGGAGAGTGTGAGGATTCTATGATTTGTTTCCTGGTTTTCAGTATTAGCATTATGGAGTGGTGATATGGGGTCGATTTCAATCTTATCTTTTTCATCTGATCTTTCCTCCATTGTAGTTTTTTTTGGTGTATGGTTTGGTGGTAAATTCCGAGATGGTTGGTGTTTTGAGTTATAAATGGTTCTAGTTTTTTGGCTGTTGTTGTCCTGTCTAAGTTCCATTCTTTGTTTATAGTTTGGGTATTTCGGTTTTACTCTTCTCATTTGAAATCTTGGAGGAGTGGGTTTGTATGTTTGTATATCAGTCTTTCTCCAATATGGTCTTTGTAGGAGGGCTTAATGGTCCCACTGAATATGTAATGGTTGGGGTTTCTTGTGGACTATTTGTGCATAGGTTTATGTAAAAAAAAGAACCAAGAGCCCAATATAGTGTAGTAAGTCAAAACAATGAATAAGATGAGAAGGAGTAAAGTGTATACTCACAAACCAGGGTTACCTCCAGGCAACCACTGTATAGGCAGGTGAGGAGATTAACCTGTCCTCACTCAGGATTAAGAAGTCACTCTCTGTAGACGTGAAAAAGAAAGAGGTATCCCCCTCCACCAAGGGAGGATTTATGACGTATTGTAAATTGAACAGAGGCGCCAAAAGAATAAAATCAATATTTAAAATGTTTAAAAATGCTTAGGAGGCAGTGGTGGACTTACCTCCTTCAAGCAGACACAACAAACTGTGTATTCAACAAAGTATATTTATTGGTACACTCCAAGGGTTAATCACAATCACAAGTGAATCCTGCTATTCATTGTGTAAATGCACATGTGTTAATGGATTTGGGAAGCAAAATTCCATTCGGACGCCATCTAGTGGCCAAAAGAAATTTATCTCCATTTAAAACCTTAAGCACTTCATTTTGGGCACTATACTGCCATCTGTTGGTTTTCCACACATTGCAAGCCACCCTCCAAAGTAAAAGGCCTTATCAAGAATTACATTTGCATCCCTTATTCTGATTTTTTTGTACACAGTATGATATTTTCTAGCACTCCAAATTGGTTTATTTGATTAAGAAACCATGCCAATGCTTTCTCAGAACGGGATTTCCTGCTGGGCTTCCCCGGTCGCCATGGCAACTGGGTGGGATGACATCACAGACGTCGTCGGGACGTCAGAGGGAATCCCGATCCACCCCTCAGCGCTGCCTGGCACTGATTTGCCAGGCTGCGCAGGGGTCGGGGGGGGGGCAGCTCGGCGCGGCAGGTAGCGGCGAATCAGCGGGTAGCGGTGGCGATCGAGTACCACACGCAGCTAGCAAAGTGCTAGCTGCGTGTAGGGAAAAAATGTTTTTTGAAAATCGGCCCAGCGGGGCCTGAGAAATTCTCCTACGCAGGTTACCCCGAGATGAGCTCAGGATAACCGGCAAGGAGGTTAAAAGGAAACATCCATATGCCTCTCAGTTTAGGTTCCCTTTAAAGGTGATATGCCAGGTAACTAATACAACTGCATTTTTCGCCTCTATTAGCTCAAAACACCGCTTGTAAGATAGACCCAGTCTTATTAGTTTAATTCAGGCAATCAGTGCCTTTTGGTACTTCTCTATCATAAGAGTCAGATCCTTGTGTGTTCACTTTTATAAGGTGCTAACATGCATGGTTTAATCTGTGCTAAAATTGAACTAGTATAGTGAACTCATAAGCATCATATAGTATATGTATGTAGTATTAATTATATATTGTATGTTCTAGAATCTGTGACTCATGTGAGTAATTATATCTAATGCCTACTACTATTTCCCATGCCAATTATGTCTGATAACTCCATGCTTATACTGCCTGCTGGTAGTTGGTTTGCAAATCGTTAATCGCAGCCCATTGCAAGTCGTGGGAGCTCAGATTTACACTTGTAAATGGAGTCCTACATCTATTATATACCCCTCTCACTGTGAGTAATACCCACTTATGGTGATCATTATCTTTAGCTGCTATGCATCTTGGTCTATTAACACATTTGCATACTGATGGGGATTGGCTAATTCAATCCCTGTGTCATGTGACATTATGTATTTAAAACGTGTTACTTTGTAACCAATATTTTAGCCTGATGAAAGAGAGTTGAGCTCTCGGAAACGCGTCGCTGTTTATTAGAATAAATACTTTTAACTACATTACATGGCAGCCACCTTTTATGCTTTCTACCACGCAATTGCTTGTCAGCTCACAAACCTCCCTCCAGCTGCCTGCTGCTTGCTTGTGAAAGACACGCTGAGCAGAGTGGAGTTTCTCCCAGCCATTACCCCTCACACAAACTGAGCCAGCTCCTGGCTCCAAGAGCTCCTGCAGCCTGTGGCTTACAAGTGTAAAGCATACAGAGCTGCATGGAGTAATCTAGGCACAAACTTGGTTCCTCCTGCACATCCAAGACACCTCAGTGCAGACACTCCTATGCATAAATGCGGCCGCCTATAGCGGTAGGTAACATTTGCAAGGAGTGGAAATACATCTGATCCAGGACTGAAGTTTAGTGGACGGAGGAGCATATGTGCCAGTACATCTTGTGGAGGAAGATCGCTGGAAATACCTGGTCCCCGGTTCTGAGTAGGACAAAAGCTCTTCAGCCGACCAACCCATATGGGCTAATTGGCAAGAATCTCAGGTGAGATTATTCCACAGTTGGCTAACCAGTTTTCTCAAATTGTCTATTGAGTGCTCCCTCTTCCCACCCCTTCCTTTTTCCCCCTTGTCCTTTACAGATTGGCTACCATGTGTCTGCTGACTGTGATGTAGAGGGTCAAAGTTTAGCCCAATGATGAGGTATAGGGGCGGGTCAGACGTTCTATGTGTTCGCTACCGGCCGTTGACACGGACAGCTGAAATCTGCACGAACTACCAACCAGGCAAACTGTTCAGGCCATCTCTAAATACATAATACAAAAAAAAAACTACTTTACTTATATAGTACAAAGTTTAAGGACACTTGACTCTTTCTTGCTATTACTTTCATTGATTATTGAATGCACAGTTGACTTTTGTACAATGCTACAATGTATGTTTTGCAATTTATTGTACTTTGATTTGCTATTGAATAAAATAGATTTGAAATTATAAGACACTTGGGGAAATAAAGACAATCTGTAAGATACGTGACCAACATTTGAAAAAAGCTGTAGTTTTTATTTAAAACCCAACTCAAAATTGAATTTAGGAAATTCTATACATTTATTTATTCATTTTATTCATCAGAACAAGGTGAATGTAATAGAAAAATACCCTTTTTTCTGAATGTGCCTGCTAGAGATCAATAGCTAGCTTACTGCCCTCTGTAGATTTAGCTGACGGGTGGGAGAGTCAGAAATGACCATGTGACTCGCACAGTCAGAAGAAAAAGAGGAACCAGACTACATTTCTCAGTAATACAGTAGAAAACCTGTGACTAATGGTGGTGGTGACAGAGGACATGTCAAGATTGGAACATTGAAATATATAGGAACTGCGCTTATGCCACTCATTATGATGGCACGGTCTGCTGTAGACTTGTGTTTTGCAGGATGTGAAATTTGATCCCACTTTTTAAACAGGAAAGCCAGCATGTGCAGGAGTCTTGCATCTGTGTGGATAGTTGCTCAGCTACAAGCAAGCAAGAGGCTATAAAACAGATATTATACATTTTGAAAATATAGTGCTAAATATAACACTAATGATTCACACTTAAAGGACCACTATTGTAAAAATTTCTGCCAGAGTAATGTGCACTAATGATGGTATTTATTGGAGAGACACAAGGAAAGGGGATGGAGGTCGGCACTACAGCTGGATCTACAAACAATGCGGAGGATCAACAGGGCCACGGCAGGCCTACCCTGTGGCGCAGTCAGCGTGCTCAGACTGGAGATAAACAATAACCAGGTGATCCAAACAGAGAGTGCAGAGTCGGCACTGCTGTAAACTGTACTTTTAATCCACAGGTGGACATACATCACATAGCATGCAATATTGAAGAGGTACACATACCATGAGGTGGAGGCTGTGAGCTAGTGGTGGGTGCTGGGCACAGGTTTAGCCTAACCAGCTGACAGCCTCCACCTCATGGTATGTGTACCTCTTCAATATTGCATGCTATGTGATGTATGTCCACCTGTGGATTAAAAGTACAGTTTACAGGAGTGCCGACTCTGCACTCTCTGTTTGAATCACGTGCACTAATGATGGTACCTTTTTCCTATGTCATTTACAGAAGATAGTAAAGATTTGACAGGTTTTGGACTGGTCCATCTCCTCATGGGGGATTCTCAGGGTTTACTTTATTTTTAAAAGCACTTTCTTTACATCAGTTGCTCAATCCAATCACCCAAATAGTGTGCAAGTGAATAGGGAGGCAGGCTGGCATTTTTGCATAGATCCTTTCCAGGGAGTACTTTTGTAAAGAATATTATTATTATTATTAAGTATTTATATAGTGCAGACATCTTCCACAGCACTGTACAGAGTATATATAGTCTTGTCACTAACTGTCCCTCAAAGGAGCTCACAATCTAGTCCCTAACATAATTATATGTCTATGTATGTATTGTGTAGTGCATGTATATTTTAGTCTAGGGCCAATTTAAGGGGTAGCCATTTAACTTATAGGAATATACTGAGAATACCCCATGAGGAAATGGACTAGTTTAAAGTCAGATTTGCCTACTTTTACTGTCTACTGTAAGCAACAGCAACATATGAGAAAATAAATGTACAGTGCATTTTACTCTGGATGATATGTACTTCTTTAAAGTATGTGTACACATATTTTACATTTTACAATTTTTAGTGATAGTGGTCCTTTAATGTATGCTTTTAGAATTGACAATGTAGATTTTGGTCGGGTTGATTAGGTGGGTGGTATATTTTTTTCTGCCTATTAAATCTTGTGGTTAACATTACATTATGACATTCTTTATAAAAAATGTTAATATTATGCCACGAATTTTGCAATATTACTAAATATATCCATGCCTGATAAACCTATGGTGCAAGAAGCAACTGTACTGCTTCAAGCTAAGACTGTTAGCAAAAGTGGATAGGTCGTCAGACCAAAACTGTTGTACTCTTTTCTAATGAAATATCAGCAAATGTGTTCGGTTATTGTGTGCAGTTCAGGAGGCATAATGTATAGGGGACATGTCAAACTAACAGGGGACAATTTTCCGAAAGAACACTCAGAGTGCTGATAAAATAACACCACTTTTCAACAATTACATTATTTTGCTCACAGCAATTGCTATAATTGTAAAAGGTTGTGTTTCACTCAAGCAATTTTCTCATCGGACAGAGATAACATGGATTATTTCCACGTCCCGTGATGTTCACTGCTTGTTTGCTTAGAAGTGTCCAAGTTAAAGAGGAATTCCAGTGAAAATAATGTAATAAAAAGTGCTTCATTTTTTACAATGATTATGTATATTATTATTATTATTATTATTTATTAGATTTATATAGCGCCAACATATTACGCAGCGCTGTACAATAAATAGGATTACAGACAATGATAACAGGGTTGACAGAACAATACAGGTAACAGACCATAGATACAACAATACAGGTAATAGCAATAAGATACACAACACAATGCAGATAATAGTACAATGCCAGATCATAAACTGGAATGTATAAATTATTTAGTCAGTGTTTGCCCATTGTAAAATATTTCCTCTCCCTGATTTACATTCTGACATTTATCACATGGTAACATTTTTACTGCTGGCAGGTTATGTCAGTGGATGGAGATGCTGCTTGCTTTTCTGGCAGTTGGAAACAGCTGTAAATAGCTGTTACTTCCCACAATGCAACAAGGTTCCCACAGTGTGATGCCAGAATCATGGTCCTGACATCACACTGTGAGAGGGGTTTCACCACAATTTCAGCCATACAGAGCCCCCCCCAATGATCCATTTGTGAAAAAGAAAAGCTTTCTCATGGGGAAGGGGGTACCAGCTACTGATTGTAATGAAGTTCAATTCTTGGTTACGGTTTCTCCTTCGATTTTCCAACGGTTTCTTGCCTCTGCTTTTTTGAAGTTAATACATGTTAATGTTATCTGTTAAGTTTTTGAAACCAATATTTTTTTTTAACTAAAAAAAAAAAATCCTCACAAACTAGTTTTAGTTTGAATTAGACATGAATCATTTAACACAGCCTTTGTTTCTCCTATTTTGCTATATGCAGTAGAGTGTGTGTACAGATATTTATTGCAATCATCCAGTCAAATAATTTTTGCAGTACAATTAGGGTTTCCAAGCCATGTCATATCCTTATAAACAGAAAATGTTGATGGGGAAGCTTCCAGTTTATAACGCTGTAAAACTGATAAGGGACAACTCAGGCTTCAGCTGGTCTTTCACGTGGTCTATTTAATTAAAACCTACTGCAATTACAAAGAGAGCTGTGTGGGCGAGAAAACTAGTATCGCTAAAGTTTTTAATACTAAGGGGACAATTTGCAAAAGTTATACAAAATGAGCAAGAGGGACACTGCTTAATTCACCTAAATTATACCTGGTATGTCTACTGCTATACATGAGTGATAACAGCTTATTTGTATTCATGACAGTGATCATTTTCACTGTGGTTGGTAGCAGTCGACTTTACTTTGATAAATGGCCACACATGCTCATTCTAATAAAGTACAGAAACGGTTTAATTTGTATTAGCTCTCTTCTCCTGGCATACTACATTCAAGTGAGTGTAACTGTTTTCAGTTATGTTTTGTTTTCTGCTGCTTTCTGTACTGAGTTAAAGGACAACTGTAGCAAGAGGTATGTGGAGACTGACCTCTATTTCTTTTTAATCAATACCAGTTACCTGGATATATTGCTGATCCTCTACCTCTATGGCCTTGTTTCCATATAGCGCACTTTCAGCTGCACTTCTGGAAAAACGATCGCAATGGATAGCAGACAGTGCGTAGACTGCACTGTCTGCTGTTTCTATTCATGCACTGTGATTCACTTTTGATTTGCAGCGCATGGTTGCCTGCATTTGGGGGTGATTGTGCCCGTAATCCCTTTCAGTATAATGAATGGGATCGCAAGCTCCGCCCCAGGTAGTGATGCGCAGCGCAGAGCCACGCAGCTCTGCCTTACAATGGAAACGAGCCCTAATGTTTTTAGCCATAGACCCTGAACAAGCATGCAGGTTTTTTTTTACATTATTGTCAGATCTGACAAGATTAGCTGCATGCTTGTTTCTGATGTTATCTAGACACTACTGCAGCCAATTAGATAAGCAGGGCTACCAGGGAACTGGTATTGTTTAAAAGGAAATAAATATGGTAGCCTCCATATCACTCTCACTACAGTTGTCCATTAAATACCACTATGGTGTGGCTGGTACAGTCATCTTTCAGCACCTAAGCTTTCTCTAAACAGCTTCTAGAAAATAGTTTACTCAAAATATGCAAGCATAGTTTAATTCTTAAGGACCGGTGGGGTTTCTCTGGGATTGGCTTACAGTGATGACAGGGTCAGGAGCCAATGAAATCGCATCCGGACTGGCTCGCAGAGCTCTACCATCATACTGACGGCAGGGCAAATGGGTTGAAGCGAGAACAGAGCGGCGTGATTGGTGGGTATGTGTGGCGACGATTGTTGCAATCTACGTCTTGTCAGAGCTGCGCAGTCACAAGCAGGATGTAGATTTCAACCATGCTGGTCCAGAAGCAGTTAAGTATTTGTACCTTTATATTACTATATTCAGTTTTTTTTCTCTATAGTGAATAAGCAATTCTACTTATATGCAGAAAACCTAAATACAAAAAATGTGTTCTTATAAATTCACCTGTAATTTTTATTGTCATTATTATGGTATAATAGTGTGATGATCTATTTATTTATTTTCATTAAAATGTTTAGTCATTTTGTTAATGTTGCTATTTTATTAATACATTATTTTCATCATTTATTATTTTTTAATTTTAATAAAGGGCTAAAAGAATCATTATATTTTTACTTATTTATTTTGAACATCAAACTAGATGCTGTAGCAAAATAAGCTTGCAAAATACTGTGAAAAGTGCAGATTGTTAGGCAAAATTGGATCACTATTCCTTTTGCGATGCTGCGCTCACATGTAATTGAATCTTCATACAGTTGTGTCACTCAAATGAAAAAAGAAATAAAAAACATAGCATAATACTGTATTGCAACAGTGAGAGATCCGCTGGGTGTTTGAGTGCAGTTGCTGTCTTATAATTTGGGCAGCAAAACAGAAGGTGAGAGGCCACGTATGCTGGTGGTGGTGTTAAGCCTGAGGAAAGTTGCACGGGTTGAAAAGTGTAAAGGTGCTAAAGCTGCTGTCTGTGGTTGGCGGCCATACTATATGGTGAGGACCTGTGTGACCTGGTGACCTGTGGAGGCATAATTAGGCAGAGCTCACGATCAAATTCCTGGCACTGGGTGTGAGGGATGTGGCACTGTTGCAATACAGTATTATGCTATGTTTTTTATTTCTTTTTTCATTTGAGTGACACAACTGTATGAAGATTCAATTACATGTGAGCGCAGCATCGCAAAAGGAATACTGTTACACACATCTGATGCTTGATGACTGGTGCAGCGATCCATGGACACGTAAAATAGTTTTTGGACTCCAAGAGGGACTTTTTATCGTATGTTAGAAATTAATTCTGTATGTACGCTAATTGTTATATTGTAAGGAGTGAGCGCACAAGACATAGATTTATTTAAAATTGGATCACTGTAGTCATAATATGCATGCTAACTGATAGCTAAGTGAGCAGAATATATTCAATCTCCAGGCTGAGGCAAAGCTAAGGGCCTGTTTCCACTACACCTGGATTCTGGATGCAGAAAAACGGACTCCAATGATTGCCTATGGGCAGTGGCGAAGCTAAGGAGCTGTGGGCCCCGATGCAAGTTTTACATTGGAGCCCCCCAAGCACTCTATACATAACAATTGATATGGCGCACCAAAATCTGCCAATGGCAACAACAGGGTCAGAGGTGCAAGAAGGGGATGGGAACAGCTTGTTAATGATTACCACTATTCAAAGTATCTATAGAAGTGATTGTTATGAGCACAGGACCAATAGAGAGCTAATACTGTAGTTGAAGTAGGGCCACTTGGGGCCCCTCTGGCCCAAGGGCCCTGATGCGGTCACACCCTCTGCAACCCCTATTGCTACGCCCCTGCCTATGGGCCTGTTTCCTAAACGCGATTTTTCTGATGCAGATTTCTGCATCATGCATCCGTTTCACACACAATGAAAACGTTAGTGTAAACAGGCCCATAGGCATGCATTGGAGTCAGTTTTTCTGCATCAGAATCTGATGCTGAAATCTGCAACATGCCATCTATAACTTTTCTGCATCATAAAAATTGTGTTTAGTGTAAACAGGCATGAATTAGAGTCAGTGTTTCTGCATCCAGAATTTGCGTGTAGTGGAAACAGGCCTTAAAGGGATACTGTAGGGGGGTCGGGGGAAAATGAGTTAAAGTTACCCGGGGCTTCTAATGGTCCCCCACAGACATCCTGTGCCCACGCAGCCACTCCCCAATGCTCTTGCCCCGCCTCTGGTTCACTTCTGGAATTTCAGACTTTAAAGTCTGAAAACCACTGCACCTGCGTTGCCGTGTCCTCACTGCCGCTGATTTCACCAGGAGGGTACTGCGCAGTCCCAGTATGGTCTGCACCTGCGCCGTACGCTCCTGGTGACATCAGGGGGAAGCGAGGACACTGCAACGTAAGCGCAGTGGTTTTCAGACCTTAAAGTCTGAAATTCCAGAAGTGAACCAGAGGCGGGGCTGGAGCATCGGTGAGTAGCTGCGCAGGCACAGGATGCCTACGGGGGACCATTAGAAGCCCCAGGTAAGTTCAACTCATTTTCTCCCGACCCCCTACAGTATCCCTTTAAGATTATCCTTATAAACTGACTGAAAACAGATTTTATCAACAATGATTGTTATTTTTTGCATTTTCCAGCTTAAAGCCAGAACACACCTCTCTGTACATTTCTTCTCAGTTATATGTCAGTTTTTCCAGTTTTTATAGTGTTTGAGACAGTCTTGTTTTTATAAAGGTCAAAAATTCACAAAAGTCTTTGCAGAGAGCCTAAGCGCTTTGAGTCCTATGGGAGAAAAGCGCTATAGAAATGTTATTGTAGGGGCGCATGTGCGGAGCCGACCTAGATGGATGCTAGGGTTTTGAGCTCCGTTACAACACTGCCTGGACAGCCTTATTTAGCACTTTAGAGCTACCTATCCAACTTTAAAAGGTACCCCCGGACGAGGGGGATGTCGCAGAAAGGAAAGAAATCAAAATCTAAATCCAGCTCAAAGGCTACACAGACTATACCAGACTTCTTCCAACAGCACGCCACAAGACAAAACACGAAGATGGTGGAGGGAGGATCTTCCCCTGTAGCTGAACGAGACAACCCAGAGCCAGCGGCTTCCCAAGTCTCCGCAGAAAATATCCTGAAACTCCATGCGGACTTGTACACATCCATAAATACCCTCTTCAGAGCTGAACTAGCGACAGCTGTTTCCAGCATTAACGCCCAGATACGGGACATTGGAACCCGGGTGAACACGCTAGAATCCAGCCATGGCAGCCGCCATAGCAGAAGACAAAAAGGTACATGAAGCAAGGATAGCCCAGCTCAAGGAGAAACTAGAAGAGTTTGAAAATCGAGCTCGCAGGTCCAACTTACGAATTTGCGGCCTACCTGAGTCTTTTACCGCACTAAGGGAAGTAGCCGGAAATCTTTTCACAGCCATCTTACCTCAAGTTGAACCTAGCCTGTTTCGTATACACAGAGCTTTAGGTAAACCCCGTAACCCTGATCAGCCGAGGGATGTTATCATGAAGCTGCACTACTACTAAGCTAAGGAACAACTTATGCTTGCAGCCAGACAACTAGCTGAACTCCCAGGAGTGCCAAGCTCAGTGCAGCTTTACTTCGATCTAGCTCCGGGGACTCTGCAAAAGAGAAGATCACTCAAGCCAATCGCTCAAGCCTTGAGGAAAGCCGACATAGCATACCGCTGGGGATTTCCATGCCGGCTACTCTTTCACCATCACGGATCCTCATACGCCATAAAATCGGTGGAGGAGGAGATGATGGTATGCTCCATGCTGCAGCTGGAAGTTGAAACCCCGCCATCATCAACGTACATACTACTACCACAATGTTCCCCCAGACCAGAAAGAAGCTGGGCATCGGTTACTGGACATTCCTCCCCTTCAACTTCACAAGTAGCCTCTCCAGCCAGATAAGTACTTTTTGTGTTCACTATGCTACATAATACCTCCTCCACTTTTTTCTTTTCTCTTCATCTAATATGACCATGCTGAAGCCCTATTCTCTATAGTATCTCCATCCATCCATACTGGCTTATAAAAATATAAATTTTCAGTGGCAAAACTGTCAAGACGTACCTATAGAACTCTGACTGCAAGATCCTATCCTGTGAATCGATACCATTACTCCTAACAGGTCGATATTGATGATCATTACTATGTCTCTGCAACAACATAGTCCACGCAAATTCAATAAATTTAAGCCAGTTCCAATGGGCCATCATAGGAGATTGTGATTCATGAAGCCCAAGAGATTGATGATAGAGCTGATTATATGCTTTACTAAAGGCTCGTCTCGGGCACAGGTTAAAGGCAGACACGATGTAAATGCTTATTATGTTATACCAAGGAAATCTTCTGTCTACTTTCATGGCATATGATTCACATTCTGAATAACGGTTCTATAGTACCTTCAGTAGCTAGTCAGATACCATTGCTTACCTCTTGTCAGTTAATTTTATATAGATCTAGATTATTAACAATGTTAAATATGTATTATCACTTATACAGGAGTCTCCCTGACCTTAAAGTATATCTGTACTGTATAGACATATGTCCTCATACTCAAGTGTGTGCTACTTAGCAGCAGGTTTCTTTTACATATAGTTTCCTGCCATGTGGGGCGGGCATCTCTGTGCATCGGGGGGGGGGGGGGGGCACATTGGGTCCCGCTGATGCGTAGGGACCCTGCCACACACGGAGGGGAATAAGTTTTGCTCCCTAAGGGAGCTTTCCCCCTATAATGTGTATGTTAATATAGACCTTCTTCTAAGAGGAATGTACGCTTATTATCCTATCTGTCATAATGAAAAGCTTCTATGGAGTTACAGCATACAAATACATTTATCCTAACAAGTTCGCGAATAACTGACTTATTTCCATCCACAATCTGTATTATTTGGCATAAAATGAGCAATGGGTAACCATATACCAGAAGCAAACACCCTAGAGAAGTGGATTGAAGTATGGTTATATCTAACCCTATCATTGGATGAGGTAGATGGAAGGGGGGGGGGGGGGATGGAATCTTAACGTATAATATGGCATAGATAGAACTATACCCATGTTCTGAAGTTTTTTAAAAAAGATTAATAAACAAATCTGAGAAGTGGGGCAGTCCAGATGGTGTTTATAGTTAGGTTGCCCCGTAACGAGGTGATACAGATGGAACCCAATCCTTATGGGATCCTACTATACCCCCTCACGAAGTCTATGAGTCCTCAGACTCATCGACTGTTTTGGTTCTTCGTTTTACTATTATGGCACAACTGGATGATCATGGTCAGGACAATAATTATTGAATCCAGAAATCCAGGAGACTAATGACTGCAAATGGTAATAAAATCACCTTAAAGACACTCTCTTAACGCTAGAGGGCTTAATTCCCCAAACAAAAGGAATCAAGTTCTCCAGCAACTGCTTAGATATGACCCAGACATAATATGCATGCAGGAGACACATTTTTCAAAGAAATCCCACCCAAAATACTTTCATGCTAAATACAAACAATATTTCCTCTCAAATGCAAATAAAAAACACAGAGGCACTGCAATACTTATTAAGAACAACCTTCCACTTTTGAATATTAAAACAGAGAGTGATGCACAAGGAAGGTATGTGATTTTACATGGTGAACTCTTTTCAAAACAACTATACCTGATTAACTCCTATGCCCCTCCAGAATCAGCATTTCAGTTATTCACACACCTAAAGAAACAAATAGACATAGGTCCCAACACAATCTTTTTATGGTGCAGAGACTTCAACTACACTTTGATAGATTCGCTAGAAAAATCTAAACCATCCCCGGATAAATTAACCAAAAGACAAAGGAAACAATTACAAACTGCAATGGAAGACAACTTTCTGGTGGACATATGGAGAGAATTGTATGGTAATAAAAAGGGCTACACGCATTATTCTCAAACCCACAATTCATATGCCAAAATAGATCATATCCTCACCACTACCTCAAATGTCCCTTCGATACTATTCCTTAGGCATATCCCAGTGTCATGGTCAGATCACGACATTCTTTTCCTTGGAATTGATCTACTAGCAGGTACTAGACCACCTTTCGTATGGAGGTTAAATGAATCACTTTTAGTTGATCAAGAAAACAGAACCATTCTTGCTGATTATCTTGCCACATATTTCAGGGAAAATGTCACAGTTGAAATATCACCCAGATCTGTATGGTTAGCACATAAAGAAACCATGAGGGGACACAAACACATAAAACGTCTATTAAAAAGAAAAAGCAAGAAAAGTCAGACAACTTGTTCTACAAATTACGCAGACTTACACTGGAAAATCAAACTCAACCCAGTAGATATATTGCCTCTCTCGTTAAAGATACCCAAATACAGCTTAAAATTCTACAATCATCACAGGTGGAGAAAGCATTAAGATGGACAAAAACACGTCAATATAAACATCTTAACAAACCAGACTCTTGGCTGGCAGATAAACTACTCCACCAACATAAGCTAAACAACATATATAAAATCAGAACAGCCAATGGAGAAATCACCAGTAATCCTACGTAAATATACCAAACATTCAAAGCTTTCTTTACAAACCTATACAGAACCCCTAACAAAATAGACACAGCTGAAATCTCCCAATTCCTCCAGAATATAAAACTTCCTAAGCTTAATAAACAATCAAGCGACTTCCAGAATAGCAAAATTAGTGATGAAGAAGTCTCCAAAGCCATCAAAAAGCCGAAACCAAAAAAAGCCCCTGGCCCTGACGGGTTTAGTGCTGACTACTACAAAAAGTTCAGGGATGAATTAACACCCCATCTAACCGCCTTCTATAATGACCTTCATAAGCCAAATAAAATATCATCAGAATTCCTAGATGCCCAGATAAGTATTATTCCCAAACCTAACAAAGATCATTTGGATATTAAAAACTATAGACCAACTAGTAGACCCAGCCCATTTAAAAACGGACTTTAGGTCTACGGCCGCCGACGCCAGTGAGCATGCGCACGCACGCTGCGCACGCAACCGTCGCGCGCCGAGTGTGCGCCCGACGTAGGCGCTCGCCCGCACCCGTCCACCTCGCTCGCCCTTCCAGCTGCCTGGTCCCAGCTGTCCGTTACTGCGCACATGCGCAGTAACAAAAATCTTGGGGCACAGGGACAAAACTGCTGGACGTAGCGACACTTAGCTTTTATTAGGTAAGATATCACTCCTAAACATTGACTACAAGCTATTGACAGCTATCCTGGCATCTCGGATGAATACGTTTTTACCAGCTCTAGTGTCTAAAGACCAAGTAGGGTTTGTACCCATGCATCAAGCGGTGGACAACATCCGCAAAAATATCACGCTTATTAATCATGCTAATAAACATACAAATAAACTAATGCTTCTAACTCTTGGCATAGAAAACGCTTTTGATAGCTTATCAATGCCCTATATGTTTGCAGTACTAAAACATGCAGGAATAACAGGGAGATATGTCCACTGGCTGACAATTATATTCACTACTCACAGCCACTCTAAAATTACCTGTCTCAGACGGATCCAGATTTAAGATGAATCGTGGTACTAGACAGGGGTGCCCGCTTTCTCCTGCTATTTTTGCTCTAGCAATGGAGCCCCTCTCACAAGCCATTAAACAGCACCCAGACATACAAGGATATAGAGTTAAAAAATATGTTAACAAAATTAGCTTATTTGCTGATGAAGTTCTCCTAACACTGACATCCCATGAAAAATCACTTCCTCGCCTCTCACAGCTTTTAAAATCTTTTGCAGTACTCTCAGGCTTAAAGGTTAATGCCTCTAAATCAGAAGCCCTATTTTGCACTCCGACCCCATAACAGCTAAAAAAAATAGCTGCTTCTTATAAATTTCAGCACAAAGAACACTATTTAAGATACTTGGGAATCAACCTATCCAACAACAGTTCTAAACTATATAAGCTAAACTACACCCCGCTTCTCCAAACCCTCAGACAAGACTTGGAAGCTTGGAAAAAATATAGCATCTCTTGGTCTGGGAGAATCACATCTGTCAAGGTGACACTTCTACCCAAACTGATGTATTTATTTAGAGTCCTGCCCATGCCAATCAACACGCTAGATACAAATACCCTACAATCTGAAATCCTAAAATTTATATGGAATGGCTGAAGGGCTAGCTAAGAAAGTACTATGGATACACAAATCACAAGGAGGTCTATCAGTACCTAATATATCAAAATATTACAGAGCAGCTGAACTGGCATTCCTGCCTTTCATATATGCCGATAACCACTCTCCCGCATGGGTGGAACTAGAAAATGAGATAATACAACCTATGACTTGGAAAGGCCTGTTATGGTCATCAAAATGGAAATTGACTCCCCTTAAAGAACTTGCCCCTACAGTCTTTCACACTCTGAATGTGTGGAGAGGAATGAGGACGAGATACAATTTACAATCTATAATCCCCTCAATGGCAGAACTCTTCGGAAACCCTGATGTCACGAACTGGGGAGGCGAACTTTGAAAAATAGAAAAAATTCTAACGCCTAGAAAAATGATAGAAAACATGTTTAAAGGGCTCTAATACCTGGAGGCAGACATGATTGAGTGAAATACACATCAAATGTCCCAGGCTAACATCTAGGTTTCACACAGACCCCTATTTTAGGGCTCCCTCCACCCTCCACCCTTCTACCTATTCCCTCCTCCCTCCTATTACAGAGCAGCTGAACTGGCATTCCTGCCTTTCATATATGCCGATAACCACTCTCCCGCATGGGTGGAACTAGAAAATGAGATAATACAACCTATGACTTGGAAAGGCCTGTTATGGTCATCAAAATGGATGGAGGGTCTCATCTGTCAGAGAATTATATTATTTCAAAAGCCAGTTTACATACCATAGCTGAGAATTGAACCCAGGTCTCACTGTGTGGTGGGCAAGTACCTTAGCCGCTGTACCACAACAGTACTAACTGAAGCTGCCCTAGCATTTACCATTTATGCTCAATCCAAGAGAAAAATTAGACAAGATAGCAGCATTAGGAAGACTTGCCTAAGGTCTCCTACTGAATAGGTGCTGGCTTACTGAACAGACAGAGACGAGATTTGAACTCCGGTCTCCTGTGTCAGAGGCAGAGCCCTTAACCATTACACCATGCAGCCACTGCTTACCGATATGTAGCCAGACATGGCCTTGTATTTTGTGTTCAACAGTTGTCCAAAGAGAACCCCAGATAGCCAGGTAGATTCATATCTCTCTCTCTCTAGGCTCATCTGCCTATACTAATTAGTTTAGGGACAGCTCCACCAGTGAGTGCCGTCTGCATGGCAACAATGTGTCTGCTGACTGTGATGGAGAGGGTCAAAGTTTTGCTCCATAGAGCATTATGGGGCGAATCGAACTTCCGGGAAAGTTCGCGTTTGGTAGGCGAACGCGAACCACCGAATTTCGACTCGAACCGTTCGCCGGCAAACTGTTCGGGACATCTCTACTTCCAGGTAGGACTAAATCACAAAGCATTTAAGGAAAGGAAAAATGCAAACATTCATTCTATACATAATATCTTATATGAAAACAAACTACCAACGCTACAACAATTAAGGGATATCTCCCCTAATGCTCAGAGCGAAATTTTACGCACATATCAAATTTATCACTATGCCTCCTCCTTCTCCACACATAAAAATCCCATTACAACTTCGTGGTTCGAGCAAATATGCATAAGTGACCCCACTATAAAGGGTGTTCTCTCCCAACTGTACTCTGTATTTAACCAACCCTTAATTTCCTTTCGCCATAAATACCAAAATGATTGGGAAGCAGATCTGGGTGAGACATTGGATGACGAAACATGGTCTGAATGTATGAAAACTCTATCTAAGGGAAGCATTTACAGCTCAGGACTTAAGACATCAATAAAATTGCTGCATAGAATTTATATGACACCACAAAAAATTCATAACTTCGATAAAAATAAATCACCTACCTGTTATCAAGGTTGCACAAAGGTACAATGTACCACATCTTCTGGTCTTGCCCTAAATTCGAAGTGATCTAGACATCCCTATTGAAAAATATCCTAAAATATTTCTACTAGGTTATAAACCTCTAGAAAGTAAGTATGCTTCTCATAAACTAGTACAATTCATAGCCCTTGCTGTCAAATTACATTATAGCTCATTTATGGCTTCAACCAGACCTTAGATATCGACACATTTTTGACAGAATAAACTATATAATGCAATGTGAACAATTAAATGCAAGAGTAGCAGATACTTTGAAAGATGAAGGGTGTGGCAATCATGGTTAGATGCATCTTGTTCTAAGAGGACAGCTCAACTTTTACACCAAAGTTAGACGCTGTTTGGACATATGATTTCTATTATCACAAACCAAGGGGAATATGGAGAAACAAGGGGAGGAAAAAAAAAAAACCATGCTTAAAGAGAATCTGTATTGTTAAAATCACACAAAAGTAAGCATACCAGTGTGTTAGGGAACATCTCCTATTACCCTCTGTCACAATTTTGTCGCTCCCCGCCGCATTAAAAGTAGTCAAAAACCGTTTTAAAAAGTTTGTTTGTAAACAAACAAAATGGCCACCAAAACAGGAAGTAGGTTGATGTACAGTATGTCCACACATAGAAAATACATCCATACACAATCAGGCTGTATACAGCCTTCCTTTTGAATCTCAAGAGATCATTTGTGTGTTTCTTTCCCCCTGCAGCTCACTGAAGAGTTACAAGCTGATTGTTTGTTTCTTCTTGCAGACAGCTCTGCCCGGTTGTCTGTAATTCTGCAGTATGTGACTCATCAGTATGTGAACAGAGGATTTATCCAGCTTGTAAAAGATAAGAGAGCAGAGAAAATCTGGCTAATGTAAATAACACACACACACAGGACGACAAGTCCGACAGGGGAAAGATAAGCTGATTTATTACAGAGATGGTGATAGTAGATGGTGCTGCAGTAAGCCAGAGCACATTATAATAGGTTTAGGAACGTGTAGGATGGTAGAAAACACAATTACATTTTTGTTACATAGTCCCTTTAACCTCCCTGGTGGTATATTAAAAACCGCCAGGGGGCAGCGCTGCAGTTTTTTTTTTTTTTAAATCATGTAGCCGCTGCTCAGCGGCATTCCCCTAGCCCCTCCGATCGCCTCCGGCGATAGGCGATCAGGAAATCCCTGGAAATCCATGGACGTCGTGACGTCTAAGGGAGACCCGATCCACCCCTTAGCGCTGCCTGGCGCTGATAGGCCAGGCAGCGCAGGGGTCTAGGGGGGGGCTCTGCGGCAAAAAAAAAATTACGCAGATTGGCCCAGCAGGGCCTGAGAAAACCTCCTGCGCGGCTTACCCCGAACTAAGTTCGGGGTTACCGCCAGGAAGGCTAAAGAACAAATAGAGATGGGGGAATAAGAGTGTTATGATATGTAACTGCATTAGAATCCTCTACTTTAGCATGTCCTGATACTTGATCGTCCATTGCAACGCTCTGCCGTTCCGCCGGAGGTTGTCCAAGTGCCACCATTGAGTCCCTTTTTTTAGACCTTCTAGGGACTCCCGTATATTATATTATATACTCTACTCTGTTTAATATAATATTATCAACCCTAGGGTACTGAACCCTATGGGAAGTAATGTTGAAACTTGATATGTATATGTTAAATGAACAGTTTATGTTTGATATTTAGTAAACTCTATTAAACAGTTAAAGTTTTTTGCACCTACTCAAGAAGCATTGTTACCTAAACAGTTATAATTGTATTATTTCAAGGCAAACGACTGTATATTTTTTATAGGTGCACAAAATGTTTGTATTCATTTGTACAAGCTAACTTCAATAAAAGCCTTTGGAGTTAGACATTTTATTGTATTGTATTGCAATGTTGTAAGGGGACTTTTGACCTTTATACAAATTTGAATATCTCATACTAGTTTCATGTTCCTAGACTGTTGTACAGGGGCTGGGTGGTGTTATTGTAATGGAAAAAATAATTGATAGCTTCAAAATGAAAGCAGCATGAATCTTAATTTTTGTAGCACAAATAAACGCAAACGTAGCACTAACCAAGCATGATGGAATTTTTATTTATGCCGGATATGTGTCATTTCTGATGACTTAATTTTTTGGGGAGTGCACTTTCTGATTGGTGTGATCATAATCCAGTTAATCCATGTGACTGTGGTGATTAGAGACTGAAGCCCATGGTGGGCTAGATCACTATTTAAGAAGAATCCTGATAGTGCTTGTTGTTATTAAGGTCCCCTCGTTCCCCTTCCTCCATCCCAGTAGTTCCCGAAGTTGCTCTAAGAGGTGCAGTGCTATACTGAAGTGTGTGAGTTTCGTGCTGCTCCTGCAGCCTTCTCTTTCACTGTGAAAGAAAGCACTCATGAATGAGTGCTTCCTTTCTCTGTGCTCACACGGTTTGGAATTTGTGCTTGTGCAGTTATTCATTTGAATATGAAGAACACCCGGGACTGGGGACTGGGAGGGGGAACCCATGACGACAATGAGTACTGCCAGGATATTACTTTAGAGACAACTGTAGTGAGAAGAATATGGAGGCTTTATTCTGCAAAGAGGGATCTATGAGGAACAATATCCTTAGAGAGAACCTGTAACAAAAAAAGGTTTCCCTGTGGGGTACTCACCTCAGGAGGGGGAAGCCTCAGGGTCCCAATGAGGCTCCCCCCTCCCCTGTAGCTGTAGGCAGTCCAGCGCTGGCTCCCCTGAAGTGTCCCGGAATCCTCCCTCAACATGCCTGACAAGCGCTGATTTATTTACCTTTCCTGGATCCAGCAGGGGCGCTGTTGTGGCTCTTCTGATTGAGATAGGCGGAAATAGCCGATCTCGGTTGGGTCCGCTCTACTGCGCAGGCGCGGGAGACTTGCGCCTGCGCAGTAGAGCGGCCCGTCAGCGATCGGCTATTTCCAGCTATCTCCAAGTGGAGAGCCGATACTGCGCCTGTGCTGGAGCCGGGAAGGTAAATATTTACATCCCCGATGTTCGGGGAGCTTTATCGCTGCCGCTGTGGGACCGATGCATGCGATGCGATGCGATGCATGCATTGCAAAAAGCTGATGTGTCATAACCTAAGCTTACACTATCAAAGCTTGTGTTTGTTACCACTCTCCTCCAGCCCTTGCTACGTGCCGTCTCTGTGTGTGAAAATAGGACTAGTAAGTAATCTGCTTTTGTGATTGATCCATTATTGTTTGACAGACTGTTATGTTAGCATTATAATTACTTTGTTATCTACCAAATGACCTTAATACAGTGTTGAGCTAGTTCTGGCTTTGTGTATGCATTATAGTTATTATATATTGATTTATTTATTTCTTCAGGGCTCCGTTAGTTGTTCCTACTGTGTTATATGTCTGCAGCACATTCCATAGTTATTGTTTGGCTATTTCATGGAATTTATTTGCTGGTTTGGAATTATGTAAGTAATAGCGTATACTTATAACTTTGTAGGTGGTCTTACCTGGCTTCATGTTGCCCAGATGTTACTTAAGATCATGCAGTAATTATCCAGGTACCCTGTTGCTCTCCTGTTTAGCCTTTAGTCTGCTATGTTGGGTGGTGGCAATTGGTGTTTACCATATTTTCTCTTACTTTCTTGTTCTACTGTTCACAATAATGGTATTGCTCTCTGTTTATTCACAGTTATGGTATCTATGATGCTCTCTTACATAACTTTCCACATATTTCACGGTCCTATGCACCAGCAGGGATGCTCGGATGTGCCTCATCCACGAATTCGGAAATCCGTGTGATTGCAAAAAAAATCCGCATTCGGCCCCGCCGCATGCGGATTTTCGTCCGCGTCCACGCAACCACGCGGATTTTCTGCCGTGAATGGCGTAATCACGCGTGGATTCCCGCCCGGAGGCGGATTTTCTTTTAACGTTAATAACAAAGCCCACATACATGCTACAATCCCCCAAATTGCATGGATTATCGAGGTGATAAGGGGCAACATAACTTCAACATAAAAAATTCCCCAAAATTTTTTTTTCTAGAGAAAATGGATTTTAAAGTGAAATCAACACTTTAAATGGGGCCATTAATTGGTAATAAGTGGTTTTAAAAAGGGATATACGTGTTAAGCAGTCAAAGAGGTGAAGGCGAGTTCCAATGGCACTTGGCGGCGAAGGTACCGCTGGAGGAGGATGAGTGGCTGACGCCAAAAAGGCCCCAGAGAGGTTTTTGTAATTTTTTTTTTGTTTTTTTTGCAGCAATTAGCAATGACATCGCAGCAGAGTTGTCAGTGGACACGGGCAGTGTGAACGCAGAGTGCAGTGGTGGTAGCGACTGAGTCAGGAGAAGGACTATGCGGGCGGTCAGTTCAGCAGCACAGAAGGACCACGGCAACATACTGGTAGTAGTAGTAGCAGCACAGCGTCATAGTGCTGGCCAAAAAATTAAATGCACCCGGTGACCCGGGCCGTGATAACGCAGACAGAGTGCATTGGTGGTACCGTGGTAGCGACTGAGTCAGGAGGAGGACAAAGCGGGCGTTCAGTTCAGCAGCAGCAGCACAGAAGGACCATGGCAACATACTGGTGGTAGTAGTAGCAGCACAGCGTCATAGTGCTGGCCAAAAAATTAAATGCACCCGGTGACCCGGGCAGTGTGAACGCAGAGTGCAGCAGCGGGAAGCAACTGAGTCAGGAGGAGGAGGACAATGCGGGCGGTCAGTTCAGCAGCAGCAGCACAGAAGGACCATGCCAACATACTGGTGGTAGTAGTAGCAGTAGCAGCAGAGCGTCATAGTGCTGGCCAAAAAATTAAATGCACCCGGTGACCCGGGCAGTGATAACGCAGACAGAGTACATTGGTGGTACCGTGGTAGCGACTGAGTCAGGAGGAGGACAAAGCGGGCGTTCAGTTCAGCAGCAGCAGCAGCAGCACAGAAGGACCATGGCAACATACTGGTGCTAGTAGTAGCAGCACAGCGTCATAGTGCTGGCCAAAAAATTAAATGCACCCGGTGACCCGGGCAGTGATAACGCAGACAGAGTACATTGGTGGTACCGTGGTAGCGACTGAGTCAGGAGGAGGAGGAGGACAAAGCGGGCGTTCAGTTCAGCAGCAGCAGCAGCCATAGCCGGCCTTTGATATGAGCGACCGGAGCGGTCGCTCAGGGTGCCGGCTTCCAAAGGGGCGCCTATACCTGGTTGCCTATACTGAGGGCACCTACACCTGATTTCCTATATTGGGGGCATCTATAGCTGGCTACCTTTACTGAGGGCTCCAACACTTGGCTACCTATACTGGAGGCACCTATGCCTGGCTACCTATGGGGGGATGGAGACCTTCAACTGACTTCCTATACTGGGGGCACCTATGCTTGGCAACCTATATTGAGGGCACCTACACATGAGATCCTATACTGTTGGCACCTATACCTGGCTACCTACCTATACTGAGTCTGAGGGCGTTTGGGGGGGGAGCGGGGATAGCCGCACTGCAGTTATAACATGTGGTGCAAATTGTCAGTGCTGTGCTAGTGCTATCATACTAAATGGGGGGGGGGGAGGCGGCTAACTGTCCCACTGATTGTTTTTATTAATATTCCTGAAAGGTTCTAGCCTTCATTTTTAAGTGTATTCAGGATAATGCACTCTTTCCATCCAGTCGTGGTTATTAATAGTATTTTTTCTTTTATACATATGTGATGTGTCACAGAGATCTGAGCATTTGGCGTGATGTGTCACAACGTCAAAAAGGTTGGGAACCCCTGTCCTAGGAGATATCTCAGGGCATATGGGCCTGTGTTTGTGTATATGCACGTGGGAAGAGGATGAGAGGGGCACAAAAATCAGTTTTCGCTCAGGGCGCTGTGAAACCTAAGGCCGGCCCTGGCAGCAGCAGCACAGAAGGACCATGGCAACATACTGGTGGTAGTAGTAGTAGTAGCACAGTGTCATAGTGCTGGCCAAAAAATTAAATGCACCCGGTGACCCGGACAGTGATAACGCAGACAGAGTACATTGGTGGTACCGTGGTAGCGACTGAGTCAGGAGGAGGAGGAGGACAAAGCGGGCGTTCAGTTCAGCAGCAGCAGCAGCAGCACAGAAGGACCATGGCAACATACTGGTGCTAGTAGTAGTAGCACAGCGTCATAGTGCTGGCCAAAAAATTAAATGCATCCAGTGACCCGGGCAGTGTGAACGCAGAGTGTAGTAGCGACTGAGTCAGGAGGACAAAGCGGGTGGTCAGTTCAGCAGCAGCAGCAGCAGCACAGAAGGACCATGGCAACATACTGGTGGTAGTAGTAGCAGTAGCAGCACAGCGTCATAGTGCTGGCCAAAAAATTAAATGCACCCGGTGACCCGGGCAGTGATAACGCAGACAGAGTACATTGGTGGTACCGTGGTAGCGACTGAGTCAGGAGGAGGAGGAGGACAAAGCGGGCGTTCAGTTCAGCAGCAGCAGCAGCAGCACAGAAGGACCATGGCAACATACTGGTGGTAGTAGTAGTAGCACAGCGTCATAGTGCTGGCCAAAAAATTAAATGCATCCAGTGACCCGGGCAGTGTGAACGCAGAGTGTAGTAGCGACTGAGTCAGGAGGACAAAGCGGGTGGTCAGTTCAGCAGCTCAGAAGGAGGACCATGGCAACTTACTGGTAGTAGTACCATAACACCAAAAAATTAACCAAGGTAGGCACTAGGCAGGTAGTAACTGTCTTTATAAAGGCAGGCATAGTTAACAACAGCACATGCAGCAGCCACTTCATGTCCCCCTGTGTCCGACAATAGGGGCCAGGAACTCACCTTCCACCCAAGCCTGGTTGATTTTCAGGAAGGTGAGTTTGTCCACAGAGGCGTGGGAGAGCCGAGAGCGCTTCTCTGTGACCACGCCACCGGCCGCACTAAAGCATCTCTCTGAGAGGACACTGGAAGGAGGGCAGGATAGGAGTTCCAGGGCGTACTGGGAAAGCTCGCTCCAGATGTCCAGTCTCTTGACCCAGTACTCCAAGGGGTCCACGGGGCTGTCGGTGTCATTGAGCCCGCTGGATGACCCCATATAGTCAGACACCATGGTGGTCAGTCGTTGCTTGTGCTGGTTGGTGGTGGATGCTGTGGCGGGCACCTCTGTTCTGGGCTGCTGCACTGCATACAGGCTCTTGCTTAGGCTCTTCAGGTCTCCGGGGCGCCAGTTGCTGCTGCTGCTGCTGGTGGTTGTTGTTGTGCTGCTAGTGGCAATGGCAGGCACCTCTTGCTGGCTTGGCAGAGCAGTTACAGTGGGGGTGGAAGGCTGGGGGAATGCTTCCAGTAGTCTGCGCACAAGGGCCTCCTTCAACTCCCTTGTGCGTTGCTCGGTGGTGGATGGCGTCATTAAGTCTCCCAGCTTCCCCTTCAGACGGGGATCAAGCATCAAGGTAATCCAGATGTCCTCCCTTGAATGCATCTGGATCACCCGGGAGTCCCTGCGAAGGCAGCGCAACATGTGCACAGCCATGGGAAACAAGTGGGCCCTGCCAGCAAGATCTTCCTCGTCCTCGCCATTGTCCCATAACGCATGCCTGTCCTCTTACTGTGCCATGTCGTTGTCCTCCTCAAACCGCCATCCACGTACAACGCCTGCTGCACTCTGCTCCTCCTCCTCCTCCTCATTCAGGTTAGGGACCTCCAACTCTTCCACTACCTGCTGTGAGCCCTCCTCTGAGCTGGACTGTGCTGCCATCTGCTCCTGTTCTTCCAACTGCCTCAGGGCTTCATCCCCACGCTCAATTAAATTGTCCATTGCCTGCTCCAGTAGACAAACCAAGGGCACCCACTGGCACACAGAGGCCCGCTCCTCACTGACCATCTTGGTTGCCTCCAGGAAGGGACTCAGCACCAGGCATACTTGCTGCATCAGTGTCCACTGAGTGGCAGTAATCATGGGGACTTGCTGGTTGCTGGGGACACTTGGGTCTAGCATGTAGGCCCTAAGAGCCAGCCTGTGCTGACACAGCCGCTCCAACATGGCCAGAGTCGAATTCCAGTGAACTGGCATGTCGATGATCATCCGGTGTTGTGGCCTTCCATACTGCTGCTGTAAGGTGGACAAGAGTGCAGAGGCAGTGGCTGACAGGCGGAAAAAGCGTACCACCGCCCGGGCATCCTGCAGCAGCTCGCTCATCCCCTGGTAGGTGCGCAAGAAGCGCTGCACCACAAGATTGAGCACGTGGGCCAAGCAGGGGATGTGCTGGAGGTTTCCCTGCTGCACTGCTGCCACCAGGTTGGCCCCGTTATCGGCTGCCACATACCCCACTTCCAGGCCTCTGGGGGTCAGCCACCTCCGCTCCTGCTTCCTGAGGGCGGCCAGGACGTTGGTGGCCGTAAGCCTCTCCTTCCCCAGGGTCACCAATTTTAAAAGGGCTTGGCAGTGCCGAGGCTTGGCGCTGCTGCTGCCGAGGCGGGCTTGCTTTCCGGGTGCAGAGGGAGTGTCGTGACAGGACCCTTCTGCATCCCCCCTGATCCCGCGTGGTGGCACCACTAGCTGGGCTGATGCGCTCTTGTCCTCCCTCCCTTCCATCAGTGTCACCCAGTGGGCCATAAAGGACAGGTAGCGACCTGTCCCAAATCTGCTACTCCGCGAGTCCATGGTCACGTGGACCCGCTTGCCCACAGAGTAGTCCAGGGAACGGGCCACGTTTTCCACCGCAAACTTGTGGAGTGCTGGGATCGCGCTCCTGCTGAAATAGTGGCGACTGGGGACTTGCCACTCGGGGATGCCAAATTGGAGCAGCGTCCGCATGGCGCTCCCCTCCTGCACCAGGGAGTAGGGAAGCAGCTGTGATGCCATGGCCAGGGCCAGCAAGCCATTTAGTTTGTGGATCCCCCTGTAGCTTGGAGGCAGAGGCTGGGTCAGACCCTGAAAGGTGTCGCTCAGCAGGGTCTGACGACGCTAGGATGCAGGGGAGACAGAGGAGAGAGACGAACACTGGCTGCCAGCCTCAATGTCTGTGTCCTGAGTAGCCGAGGTGGAAGAGCGCTTGCGTGCTACTACTGCTGCTGCTGTGGGGGATTCACGACCCTGAGGGAGGGATGATGCTGCTGCGCTGGTGGGCCTTCTGCTCTCAGGAACCCCTGCCAGCAGTGCCTGCTTCCTCTTAAAGTCTGCATACTCGCGGCAGTGGCGGCTTCTCAGGTGGCCCTGGAGGGATGAGGTACCCATCTTGCTCAGACTTTTCCCACAGCTCAATATTTTGCTGCATAACCTGCACACCGCATACCTTTTGTCATGAGTACATTCCTCAAAGCAATCCCACACTGGTGACTTTAATTTACTGCAGCCCCCACTAGCAGAGGTGTGGTAGTAGTTGCCGGGGGTTGCATGGTGGTGGTGCCGGCTGAAGCAGTGTCCTGTCTACTTCCTCCACGCCCACTGCTGCCGATGCCCCTGCCCCTGCCTGACATATGGCGATATCCTTGCCTAGGCCGAGGTGACTCGTCATCCTGCTCTGCCTCTGACCATTCTTCCACGGACTCAGCAGGCTGCACATAGTTAGGGTCCACAACGTCGTCATCATCAGCAGCATCTTCATAATCCAGCTCTTCCTCTGACTCCCCCGCCTCCTCTTCTGTCCCTACATCCCCAGACACAGACCCCTCTTCTTCATCACCAGAACTCAACAACGCTTGTGATTGTGGCCCGATCTCAATCTCTGCCACATCAGTCCCCAGTAAGTCCTGAGCTTCTTGCATCAGCAGGTTCCCAGAAGCCGGACTGAGGGACAGAACGCTGTCATCCTGGGAGGGCTGCTGACCAGTGGGTGCTGGGGTGGATGTCACAACAAGCGTGGGACGTTGGCTGCTGCTGCTGCTGCTTGGAGTGGTGCTCACAGTAGAGGTCTGGGAGGAAGTCATGATGTCCATGAGTACGTCAGGTTCCATTTGCTCAACCACCACACGGGGGACCAGAAACTTTAAAATATTTGGACAATGGCGTCCGCTGACTCGGCCCAGGCTTTGCTGCCCCCCTTTCTGCTGCATCATGACCACGTACAGCTGGGCGTCCTCTCCCTGGACGTGGAGCAGTCCCAGAAGTGGCTGAGGCAATTGAACTCCCTTTCCTCTCACCCCGCGAAACCCTGCCAGACATGTTGCTAGTAATGAATCACTGGATGCAGTGGGCACAGTACAAGGTCACTGAAGGATGCACCAGGCACAGTACAACGGCACTGAAGGATGCAGTGGGCACAGTACAAGGTCACTGAAGGATGCAGTGGGCACAGCAGTGGGCACTGGATATACACCTAGGTCACTGAAGGATGCAGTGGGCACAGTACAAGGTCACTGAAGGATGCAGTGGGCACAGCAGTGGGCACTGGATATACAACTAGGTCACTGAAGGATGCAGTGGGCACAGTACAAGGTCACTGAAGGATGCAGTGGGCACAGCAGTGGGCACTGGATATACAACTAGGTCACTGAAGGATGCAGTGGGCACAGTACAAGGTCACTGAAGGATGCAGTGGGCACAGTACAAGGTCACTGAAGGATGCAGTGGGCACAGCAGTGGGCACTGGATATACAACTAGGTCACTGAAGGATGCAGTGGGCACAGTACAAGGTCACTGAAGGATGCAGTGGGTACAGCAGTGGGCACTGGATATACAACTAGGTCACTAAAGGATGCAGTGGGCACAGTACAAGGTCACTGAAGGATGCAGTGGGCACAGCAGTGGGCACTGGATATACAACTAGGTCACTGAAGGATGCAGTGGGCACAGTACAAGGTCACTGAAGGATGCAGTGGGCACAGCAGTGGGCACTGGATATACACCTAGGTCACTGAAGGATGCAGTGGGCACAGTACAAGGTCACTGAAGGATGCAGTGGGCACAGCAGTGGGCACTGGATATACACCTAGGTCACTAAAGGATGCAGTGGGCACAGTACAAGGTCACTGAAGGATGCAGTGGGCACAGCAGTGGGCACTGGATATACAACTAGGTCACTGAAGGATGCAGTGGGCACAGTACAAGGTCACTGAAGGATGCAGTGGGCACAGCAGTGGGCACTGGATATACAACTAGGTCACTGAAGGATGCAGTGGGCACAGCACAAGGTCAGTGAAGGATGCAGTGGGCACAGCAGTGGGCACTGGATATACAACTAGGTCACTGAAGGATGCAGTGGGCACAGTACAAGGTCACTGAAGGATGCAGTGGGCACAGCAGTGGGCACTGGATATACAACTAGGTCACTGAAGGATGCAGTGGGCACACAAGGATGTCACACTGTGTAATGAGATGCTCATATGCCAGCGAGCGAGCAGTGGGCACTGGGCACGGCACAAGGTCACTGACAGAATGAATGAACAGCACTGGCAGAGAGTGGCGGCGCCGGCGGTGTGACTGGCTTCCTGCAAATAGTACAAGTGTATAACTGTCACTGGAATATACAAGTGAACATTGCAGCTGCACTAACCTGCCTGCCTGCACTACACACAGATAATCCCCACTCCCACTACACTGACTACACTGCAGCACTGAACCTGCCTGCACTACACACAGTTAAATATTCACTAGACTCCCACACTCCCACTACACTACACTGACTACAACTAACTACAGCAATCACTCACTGACTAGCTAACTGTGTACAGTATAAGAGCAGTGTTAGCAAAAAAAAACGCTTTGTTTTTAACACAATAAATGCACTTGCTCAAACAACAATGGACTGGAGATAATCCTCTCAGCACCACAGTCTAGCAAGGACAGAGCTTTTCCATCATGGCCGCCGCTTTATATTCAGGAGGGGAGGGCATAGCTCCCCTCCTGTGATTGGTTGCTAGGGCCAGGCTGGGGCACTCTGATTGGCCTGCAATGTGTCACTTCCGCATAGTTTGATGCATTTCCGCAAACCACGACTTCAGCGCCGGGTTTCACGAGCGTGAATGCGGATTTCTGTCCGCATTCACGCGTAGCCAAAGCAGATTTTCGTGGTTGAAAATCTATTCACGGATTTTCGTGTCCGAGGCGGAATGCGTCAAAATGGTCGTGAATCCACGCGTAAGCGTGATCACGACCTGGCGGTGAGCACCACTGTGCACCAGCTCTCACCATGACTCATTGCTAGATTATTTCACTCTTTAGTGTACCCAACCGCCATATAGTTCTAATGATTTTATATTTATTGTTTTTAGATTTGCCTTTATATGTGGAGGCCTGGTAAAGGGTCTATTCCGAAACATGTCGCCTCAATACTTACAATTGCACTAATCTTGATGTTAATCACTGCTGTATATTCGCCATCCTCGGCTATGGAACATGCTCCTTGAAGGATACCTTTTATGAATATTTTGCACAACTTTTGTCTTCAATAAAGACTTTTTTTATTTTTGGCATATGAACCTTTTTTGAGTTTCTTCAATATCTTTTATACATATCCTTGTATTGGTATAAAGAATATGGAGGCTGTCATATGTATTTTCTTTTAAGCAATACCAGTTGCCTGAATGTCCTGTTGATCCTCTGCCTCTAATACTTTTAGCCATAGACCCTGAACAAGCATGCAGCAGATCAGGTGTTTCTGACATTATTGTCAGATCTCACAAGATTAGCTGCATGCTTGTTTCTGGTGTTATTCATCCATTACTGCAGCCAAATAGATCAGCAGGGCGGCCAGGCAACTGGTATCATATAAAAGGAAATAAATATGGCAGCCTCCATATCCCTCTCACTTCAGGTTCCATTTAAACAGCCTTGCAGCTGTAACGATTGGTGTAGCACACAGATGTCTGATTATTTGTGATCTGCAGAATCACCAATAATACAGACGGTATACCTGATTATGTGGTGATCTGCAGTATCACCAATAATACAAGTATAGCAAACGACCAACAGTGTATGTAATGCTTGGTGCAACAGTAACAGACTAAGTAGCAAAACCTCACCAGAGGAGCTGGTGGGTATAGAGTAAAGTAAGCAAATCCCCACCAGAAGAGCTGGTGGGTGTGATACAAACACAGTAACTGATAAGTTAGACTTTACCTCACCAGAGGAGCTGGCAAGAACTAACCGTACACAAACTGACAGTTTTGGCTTTACCTCACCAGAGGAGCTGGTGGGTTCTGTCAGGAAGAGCACCTCACCAGTGACAAGGGCTCACTGGTGAGTAGAGAGGTCAGATAGGCAAGGTCAGCAAGGAGCGGGCAGGCACAGTACAGAATCGACAGGCAAGAGAGTAGTAAGGTATCAGGCAGGGTTCAGCATCAAAGTCAGATAGGCAGAAGTACAGAAACGATAATCAAGGAGCAGAGTCAGATGGTAGCAAGAGTCATACACAATATATCAATATACAGTATAATAATATCCTAGTCTTGTGTGAAATCCCTGGTTTCCTCCCAGATCAAAGCACACCGGATACTATCTAAGGTCTGAGCACTAGCACGTAAGTATTCGCAACAGCAGACAAGTTGCGAGTGAGCACGGCAGCGCCCACTACAATCAGCCAATCCGGAGCGCCGTGAGTCACCTCTGACGTCAGCCGACCAGCTGGTCAGCTGACGCGCCTCCTCCCCGCATAAAGGTCCTGTCTCCGCCCGCGCCATACAGCAGCTCCATGTGTAAAAGACAGACCCGTCCTCGGCGTACTAGACGCCAGAGGTACGGGCAAAGTCTCTGAGTGACAAGGAGAGGCGGCTGCGGAGGCATCCTGCATGCCCGCAGCTGCCAACTTTACGGATGTTACAGCAGCGCTGGGTCCCTGGTTCGAATCCCAGCCAGGTCAACATCTGCAAGGAGTTTGTATGTTCTCCGTGTCTGTGTGGGTTTCTTCCGGGCACTCCGGTTTCCTCCCACATCCCAAAAACATACAGATAAGTTAATTAGCTTCCCCCTAAATTGGCCCTAGATTACAATAAATACATGATACATACATAGACATAGGACTGTGGTAGGGATTAGATTGTGAGCTCCTCTGAGGGACAGTTAGTGACAAGACTATATTCTCTGTACAGCACTGTGGAAGATGTCGGCGCTATACAAATACTAAAAAATAATAATAATAAACATTAATATAGCCCACCATGGGCTTCGGACATTTTTTTTCAGGGGTACTTTAAGGAATAAATCTGTTTTACAATCACATCGCTGCAACAGATTGTTAGTTTAGTGAATGCTTCAGACAACAATAGTGTATAGTGTATATTTTGTCATAGTTTCCTGTGTGCAGCGACAGATAAAAAGGTTAGTAATTTTTGTCCAGCCACAGGCGGCCAGCTCCCGGGCCAATGAAAAAGGATGCTTTATGAAGCATTATACTGTTATTTATAGTCAATATGCTTTCAGTAGTGGACATTCCAATCTCTTTATCCAGATGCAATTTCCAGGTGTGGTGAATACAGATATTGAGTTTCATGTTGACCATCAGTGAAGCGAAAGCTTCAGATGTGTTTGCTATTGGGGATGGCATTTTTTGAGCATTTGTGCTGAATACTAACAAATGTGTTTGTTTGTGTTTTTCATCTCATAACTTGTGCCTGTGCCAAGCGCCTAAATCCTTGGAGTCTTTGCTACTAAGAT
Source organism: Hyperolius riggenbachi (assembly GCF_040937935.1). NCBI lineage: Eukaryota > Metazoa > Chordata > Amphibia > Anura > Hyperoliidae > Hyperolius > Hyperolius riggenbachi. The sequence goes on from NC_090655.1 coordinate 120,917,878, forward strand.
TAATTCTTAGATGAACAGAATTTTCTACAAAAGCAAAAACATCTTTGTGCCCCAATGCCCAGCTCTATTATTCATTTTAAAATATGCAAACATCAGTTATGTGAAGAATGAGAATATTTCTAAAATGTAAAAATCCCATACCCAGAGGTGTCACTATGCACATTTGCATGTAAATATCTGCAATGAAAAAACAAAACAGAGCGCAAAGAGGCCAGGTTCAAAGAGCAGAATAAAAGATGCGTGATCTATTACCGGTATGTTACCAGGCTTCTTTTCCCCCTGTGCTGCCATAATATCTTATTTATCATGGGTCAAGAAGGAAATTAAATACCGTAACATTGCTAAGAAAGTGATACTTCAGAGTCTTCCACCACCTTCCACATTCTGTAAAATAATCTGGGCAAATGTTTGAAAGCTAGTAATTTTTTGTTTACGCTTCAATTAAACTACATATTTCACTTTATACATGTAACGGTTGGGTGTAGCAACTCAGATGTCTGATTATATGGTGATCTGCAGAATCACCAATAATGCAGATGCTATACCTGATTATATGGTGATCTGCAGAATCACCAATAATACTGGTATAGCTGAAAGGATGCTATATATGTAGTGCTTGGTGCAACCGTAACTTTAATAGTTTGGCAAGGCCTTACCAGAGGGGCTGGGAAGGCACTATCAGTACACTGAGTGGATAACAGAGAACTTTCCCCAGCAAGCTGGGGAGACTAATATAAAAGAGACAGGATCTCCCGAGGAGCGGGTGATTCAGATAGTACTGCAGCCTAGTGGTCACCAGTGGAACTGGTGATTCAGATAGTACTGCAGCCTAAAGGACACCTGAAGAGCAGGTGGTACAATACAGAGATGAGAGCGAACCTTCCCAGAGGAGCTGGAGAAGGTTCTATCAGGTGACTTGAATAGATTTGGCTGAACCTTCCCAGAGGGCTGGGAAGGTACTATCAGTCACAAGCGATACCTCACCAGTGGAGCTGGTGGGTATAGAGCACCTCACCAGTGGTGTAGAACCCACTGGTGAGTAGAGTGGTCAGACAGGCAAAGTTCGGCAACAGAGAGGTAAGTATAGGTACAAGATCAAGAGGCAGGAGAGTAATCGGTAATCAGGCAGAGGTTCTGCAGCAGAGAGGTAAGTATCGGTACAGAATCGTAAGGCAAGAGAGTAATCGGTAATCAGGCAGAGGTTCAGTAACTAATGAGGCAGATAGGCAAGGTACAGGATCAGGAAGCAAGATCAGAGTCAGAGGATAGCCAAGAGTCATACACCGGAAATCAGTACAATAAGCAATATCCTAGTCTAGGTGTGAAGTCCTTGGCATCAACACCTGGGATCTAGCCTAAGGTCTGAGGGCTAACACACTATGTATTGACGACAGCAGACAGCACCAGACTGAAGCCCGGAGGCTTAAAGAGAACCCGAGGTGTGTTTAACCAGTTCGCATTCAGTCGTTTTTCGCTTCATGCATCCGAACAATGTTCACCTCCCATTCATTAGCCTATAACTTTATTACTACTTATCACAATGAACTGATCTATATCTTGTTTTTTCCGCCACCAATTAGGCTTTCTTTGGGGGGTACATTTTACTAAGAGCCACTTTACTGTAAATGCATTTTAAAAGGAAGAATAAGAAGAAAACGGAAACAAATCATTATTTCTCACTTTTCGGCAATTATAGTTTTAAAATAATACATGCCTCCATAATTAAAACCCACGTATTGTATATGCCCATTTGTCCCGTTTATTACACCATTTAAATTATGTTCCTATCACAATGTATGGCGACAATATTTTATTTGGAAATAAAAGTGCATTTTTTCCGTTTTGCATTCATCACTATTTACAAGCTTATAATAAAAAAAAAAAAGAAATATTTCATCTTTACATAGATATTTAAAAAGTTTAGACCCTTAGGTAAATATTTGTGTTTTTTTTTTTTTTTTAATTGTAATGTTTTTTTTTTTTTTTAATTAAACATTTTATGTGGGTATTTTTGGGAGGGTGGGATTGAAATTGTATTTTTTTTGTAAATATATGTGTATTTTTATTTTTATTTAACATTTAGATGTAGTTTACTTTTTGGCCACAAGATGGCAGCCATGAGTTGTTTACAGTGACGTCACTCTAAGCGTACCACGTACGCTTAGAGCGACATAGGAGGCAGAAAAAGCGTAGCTTCCGAGAGAAGCTGTCGCTTTTTCTGCGGGGGAGAGGAATCAGTGATCGGGCACCGTTGCCCGATTCACTGATTCACTGGCTAACAAACCGCTGGCCGATCGCGCGCGTGCACGCGCGCGATCGGCCGCGTGGACGCGCAGGAGCGCACATGGCTTCCTGGACGTGAGTTTCACGTCCAGGAATGTGAAATAGTTAAAGAATGTTATCTGCATACAGAGGCTGGATCTGCCTATACAGCCCAACCTCTGTTGCTATCCCAAACCCCACTAAGGTCCCCCTGCACTCTGCAATCCCTCATAAATCACAGCCATGCTATGAGGCTTTGTTTACATCTGTAGTGTCAGTCTCATCTGCTCCCCCGCCTCCTGCATAGCTCCGGCCCCTGCCCCCTCCCTTCCCTCCAATCAGCAGGGAGGGAAGGGATGCAGGCGGGGACTGGAGTTCTGCAGGAGGCGGGGAGAGCAGCAGACTGACACTATAGAGATAAACACAGCCAGCTCTGACAAGCTGTTTGTCAGCAGCGTGGCTGTGATTTATAAGGGATTGCAGAGTGCAGGGGGACCTTAGGGGGGTTTGGGATAGCAACAGAGGCTGGGCTGTATAGGCAGATCCAGCCTCTGTATGCAGATAATATTCTTCAAACCCACCTCGGGTTCTCTTTAAGAAGCAGAGGAGATCTCACAGGCACGCCCCCCTTGCGCACAGCCAATCCTGGGTGCCGTGAGTCTCCTCTGCGGTCAGCTGTCCAGCAGGTCAGCTGACAGGCTTCCTCCCAGCATAAAGATCCCGTCTGTGCGCACGCCCGCGCGAGATGGTGACCTCCTGCCGTGACGAACATTCAGTCCTCGGCGTCCTAGACGCCGGGAGGACGGGTGGCAGCGTGGAGGCAGCTGCGGCGGCGCTGTTCGCCGCGGTTGCCCCACTCGTGACAATACATCTGTAGTTCTGAAACGGTTTTCCAGAGATTTCTGGGGGTAGTTTAGTGCCAGTACTCTCTATAATTGTAAGTCAGTATTAGACGTACACTAAAGGGATCTAAACATTAGAAATGAAAAACTACCCAAACAAACCTCCACCTAAGCAAGGTTAGCAAATAGAGTGGGTTTTTGGGGGGCAGCAAGCATTTACATAGCTTCAGGGGCTGCTCCCTTGCTCCCATCTGTGTGCTGGCCTCCATTTTCCTCCTCCTTGTGGCACAGATGAAGCAGCTCGAGTTGGCCGCAGTAATGCTGTGCGTCCCTGGCCACTGCAGTGCATGGCAGGACTCAGATGTAGTCCTGCCTTCTAATCTCGCCCAGGAGGAGTACTCACATTGAAGAAGAGCCGGATCATCCACAAGGCAAACCTAGGCAGCTGCCTAGGGCCTGGAGAGTCTAGGGGCCTGGTGGATGTTAGCCCCCACCAAATCTAAGTCAGGTGAACATTAACAGTGGACAAAAAATGATTTTTCTTTCCTTCAGCCCCATTTCATCTCAATACTTTTCTGCATTGAAGGACTACATCTCCAGGCATGTAATGGCATTTCTTTGGTTAGTCTTTCGCCACTTAGATCCCTTTAAGGAGAAACAGTTAAGTAAATTGTGCAGTGAGTGTATGTGGTCCTCAGCATCTGTGACTTCATTTGGCTATGCAGTCATTCATACATTTCAATCCTGAGTTTGAGATCCAGCCAAAGGGCTTCAAAAGAACAAATCAAATACAAAAATAATTGACTGCATGCAGAAGTACTTGGAACTGAACAGGCTTTATTTATGTAGTGCCTAAGGTTGCAACACATGGTACATGTATCCAAGAGGGGACACATGCTGGGCTACTCCTAAACTCCTCACTATCTAGCTATACAGCAAGCTTGGAAAATGAAATAATCATACATTGTAAAGAAATAAACATAAATAAGTATTTTAGTTGATTAACTCATTAGCAGCTTCAAACAAAATTTTTAGTGCAACATAAACCTCTGGTGCAACATAAACCTCTGTCAGCATATCTCATCTGGCTGCCTAGTGCAGCCAAAGGAGCGGGTGCAGAGATGGTAATGGGGCCCTAGGCAATGTAATAGATTTGGGGCCTTCTTATGGTCATTTTGGTAAGCTGAAGTGGATCAGAGAAGGTGGCTGGTGAGCCCCTTGACACCCACTAGGCCCCAGGCACCTGCCTAGGTCACTTGGTGGACGATCCTGCTCTGAGCGGGTGGCAGGGAGCGGTTATATTTACCTGTTCTTGGGGGGCTTCGTCACTTCCTTCACTGGCGGCTCTGAACTTCCGGCAGGTCTTCTGGGTCCTGATCACATCTGATTACATGAGATGATGTTCCCGGGATCAAGGAGACCACCGTGTGGCGCTGTAATGCTGACATGGACTTCTGGATCCTGATCACATCATATCATGTGATCGAAACTGAGAAGACATGTTGGGATAACTATGAAAGCTCCCTGCTGCTCACTCTTCATACGCTCACTCTTCATACGCTGCCAAACCTACCAGGCAGGGGAAGGCAGAATATCCCAGCGGCAGGAAAAATTCTGCCCTGCAGACAAATAAAGTTTTACTTTATTTGGCTGCTAAAGAGTTAAAAGCACAAAGCTATGTTTGAAAACATTAATTTTTTTGTATGACTGTGTGCGCGCGCGCGCCTGTGCGCGTGTGCTTGTGCATACAGGAAATGGGTGACTTGCGAGTATGCTCTACAACATTCTGTGCTACTGCACTAATGACTGACTAGGGATGACATTGATGGCCCAATTGATGAATAAAGGGAACCTAAACTGAGAAAGATATGGATTTTACCTTTTAAAATAATACCAGTTGCCTGACTCTCCCGATGAACCTGTGTCTCTAATACTTTCAGCCACAGTCCCTGAACAAGCATGCAGATCAGGTACTCTGACTGAAGTCAGACTGGAATAGCTGCATGCTATTGCCGTGTGATTGGTTGTGTGGAGTGCGGCCGGCCACTGATTGAATGTTATACTATATTTAAACCTGCAGAGTGCTCCCAGTCATCGCCCGTGATGAGCATAGTTTTGGCTAGTTGCTGGGTGCGCACTCTATTGTTACTGATATTCTGGATATTGACCTCGGATTGTATTTGACTATTCTGTTGTGTTAGCCTCTGCTTGATTCCTGGAAACCCTGTGCTTGCCGACTGGACCAACCTCTGCTAGTTACTGGACATCCCTTGCTTGCCGCCTGGACCGACCTCTGCTAGTTACTGGACATCCCTTGCTTGCTGCCTGGACCGAAACTGGAGTGTTACCAGATATTTGCTTGCCGACTGGACCAACCTCTGCTAGTTACTGGACATCCCTTGCTTGCTGCCTGGACCAACCTCTGCTAGTTACTGGACAGCCCTTGCTTGCTGACTGGACCGACACTGGACTGTTACCAGATATTCCTTGTATGCCACTTGAACTGGATGATAAGTATAAGTCTACTTTCCTTATCAGTCAACTTACAGTGTGCATATAATCTCGCTTAACCTGTCACATATCACCTGGGACTTCTGCTATCTATTGCATAACTCTCCATGCAGACTAAAAGGAACTGTGTCATACTTGCATCAATTATCACCTGTTGCTAAATACTGCATGCAAGTCTGCTTGGACTATTTCATAACTCAGATCAAATTACCATTGCTGTTGAATAACTTTGCATGAAGACTTGTCATAGTTGTATTACTTAAAATTATGTCAGTAACCGGCCTTGCGGCAAGCCTGCAGATACGGTTCCCGACTGCGGGTTTGACCAGATCGAGAGGGAAGCAGCCTTAGTCAAGCTACAACAAGGCTGTCGCCCCTCAAAACACCTCTCACTGCCACCACTAGCTGCTGCTAGACACTTCCACGATTCCCACTCTGCTGTCGAGTGATCTGCAAGCAGTTCGCGTTTTTGTATTCGGGTCAGCTTTGCGCTTTAGGCCGAATACGGGAACGCCATACACACACACACACACACACACACACAGTTCAATCGTACTGTAGCAAGGCACAATCAGGCACTAAACTTGTAATGTAAATTACACTGCAGTCTCTCTAAGCTATGAGCGTTGGCTTAGTACAGCAGAAGTCAAACTTATTAAATAACGATTTAATATTCCAGAAAAAAGTGGAACAATGCAGAAAATAATATATACACAAGATTTACAAAAAAAAAAGTAAAAATTACAAAATAAAAGTTACAAAGATACACACGACAATTTGCTTAAAAAAAATGGGTATAAACATTACTAGAATATAGATCTGAGCGTTGTTTGCGGGAAAACGCAGCTTCTGGTCAGGAACCAGGTTAGTCCTAGTGGTTTGCTGTCTCCAAAGAACTACAAGTTGTGACTATCCTAGCTGATGTTTTATAGCAAAATTTGTGGCCCAGGGCCCCTCAAATGTCCAGATCCAGGAGCCTGTCATATCCTCTCTGGCTGTGACATGCAACTTCAAAGGATTTTCCTGTCCCACTTTTGATCTTTGCCAACATCAAACACTCAAACGTTTCCAGCCCAATATTCAGACCACAGGTAAAATTTTATCTTAACACACATCGAAAGGACTTCCCTACTCCAGGTGACAGGTGACAATTTGAGTAAGGCTTCCTTCCTTCAACATTCCAGCAAGCTGTCATATGTAAATTCCAGAGTTTTCTGTTAGCCTTTGAAGTTCCCAGACTCAGTTGGTCCGGATTTCTATGTTGAGACAATGGGCTGTCTGCATATAAACAGAGTTCAAAAGCCATGCAGGCACAGACTATCCTTCGCCCAATGACTAATTAGCAGCTTCCAGGGGAACTGAATGCAAATGTAGTTTTCATTGACATACACATCTGACGTAGTACACAGCAGACAGAGAAATTAAAAAATGTGGCTTCTGTATTATCCCAACATGATAACTAGCTGCTATATCATGACACTTATTACCTGAACTTTGTATGTGATACTGCTGAACTGTGTTACTAGCCACAGTAGTGGCTCCTGGTGGTATATCTGCCTTCTATGTCAGCTTGTATGCCTTGCTCACTTAAGTCCTAATTAGGGCCAGCTAGGGGTGTGCCAGGCAGGGACAGTGTAGGAGTCAGTTAGTGGTGTGCCAGGCAGGGATAGCTAGGTGAAGAGCGAGACCTCTAGCCTGGGACATACATGCTGACTCCGAGAATTATAACACCAAACCTTACACCCCTATAGTTTTAAGATAAGCAATGCTACTATAAATAAAACCCACTGATTGTATTTGCCCATTAGTCCCGGCTATCACAACATTTACATTATGTTCCTAGTACAATGTATGGTGTCAATATATTATGTGGTGTGTTTTTTCAGTTTTTTTGTGTCCCATTAATTGTAAGCCCTTACTAAAATAACAGTAATATATCCTTATTGCATACATATTAAAAAGTCACTAAGGCAACTATTTATGGATTTGTTTTACTGTTTGTTTTTTCTATCTGCTTGCTTGGTAACTGGGGTTGGGGGGGGGTTTGAAGGGATTAATTATATTATTTTTTAAAAAATAAGAAATCTGTGATGTGTGTAATTTAACTTTTCTCCACTAGATGGCGCTAGAAACAGTTTTTTTTTGTTTTGTTTTTTGCGTTCATTCACATTCTTTCTTATGAATAGTCATGTCAATTTATCACAGGCACTGCAATTGGTTTGAGGAAGCCTTGCTTCCCTTTCCCAACACAGAAGTACAGCCATTCAGAGTGGCGCCTATCTGGATGAGAATACTCGACCAGATAGGTTTAACCATTTTAGCCCGCTGGGATTTTTCACCTTATGCATCAGAGCAATTTTCACCTCCCATTCATTCGCTAATAACTTTATCACTTCTTATTGATCTATATCTTGTTTTTTTCAGCCACTAATTAGGCTTTCTTTGGGTGGTACATTTTGCTAAGAATTATTTTTTTATAAATGCATTTCAAGAGGATTAAGAAAAAAATGGAAAAAAATCATTATTATTTTTCAGTTTTCGGCCATTATAGCTTTAAAATAATCCACGCTACCATAATTAAAACCATGTATTTTATTTGCCCATTTGTCTCGGTTATGACACCATTTAAATGTTGTCCCTATCCCTATTTTTCTGCTGGGGACACGGATCAGTGATCGGGAACCATGTTCCCATTCACTGATCCCAGGGCTATTGGGGGGACATAACGATAAGCAGTAATACTGTTTATAAAAATATTGTGTTGTATTTCGTTTACAAATAATGTTTTACAAATTTATAAATAATTAACTTCTTGCCGACCAGCTAACGCCAATGGGTGTGGCCGCGGCGGCAGCCCCAGGACCGCCTAACGCCGATCGGCATCAAGTCCTGGGGCTCTGATTTGCAGGAGATCGAGCGCAGGATGCGCGCCCATCTCCTGCTCGGGGGGGGGGGCGGAGCTCCGCCCCCTCTTCAGTCTCCGAGCGGGAGACTGTTAGACGGCATGATCACCATCTATTTACATAGTACAGCACTGCGACCCTGAGGGACAAGAGAGCGATCGGCTCTCATAGGCAGAAGCCTATGACAGCCGATCGCAGGATTGGCTGGATGCAGGGAGGGAGGGGAATGTGTATGAAATCGGCAATTGTGAAAACGTTAATCTTCGGTTTCAAAAGTGAAACTTATATTTACGTTTGTTAAAAAAATGAGAATATAGGTTTAATCGCTTCTTCTTATAATACAATCTGAAAATATTGTTTATAAAGGATATAAATATAACTACGTTTGTAATAAGTGTTGTAAAACATTAGTAAGTATTACTAAAATTTTACTAAAACTATACCTAACCCTAGTCTCACACAGAACCCTTCCTGTACCTATCCCTAACCCCTAGACCCCCCTGGTGGTGCCTAACCCTAACCACCCCCTTGGTGGCGCCTAACCCTAACCACCCCCCTGGTGGTGTATATTGTACTGTAACTATACCTAACCCTACTCTCACACAGAACCCTCCCTGTACCTATCCCTAACCCCTAGACCTCCCTGGTGGTGCCTAACCCTAAGACCCCCCTGGTGGTGCCTAACCCTAAGACCCCCCTGGTGGTGTATATTGTACTGTAACTATACCTAACCCTACTCTCACACAGAACCCTCCCTGTACCTATCCCTACACCCTAGACCTCCCTGGTGGTGCCTAACCCTAAGACCCCCCTGGTGGTGCCTAACCCTAATACCCCCCTGGTGGTGCCTAACCCTAACCACCCCCCTTACTGATCGCTTTACTATGTGGATAATAATGTTTTACAAATAGTGACTGTAAAAAAATATATTGCAAATTACGTTATGTACTAATCACTTTATTTTGTCAATAATAATGTTTAACAAACATTAATAAAAAGTTTAAATATTTTTATTGTGCAGATAATAAGGTTTTACAAATAGTGACTGTAAAAAAATATATTGCAATTTACGTTACGTACTGATCGCTTTATTTTTTGTAAAATAATGATGTACTACAAACAGTAAGTGATAAAATTGTAAATGTTTTAGTTAAATACGATAAATATGTTTAGTATTTTTATAAACGTTATTCGTCACGGGCGCATTTTCTAAACTTAAATCACCACAATCACAGTTATAAAACATTAAAAATCTCTGGGCGCAGTTTGTAAAACGTTAATCTCCGGCACCCTTTTTTCCTGTTCGGCGCCCATTAAACAATATTTATTATGGGAATGAATGGCGGCGCACTTTTTGTCCACCTGCTGCCGGCGCCCTTTTTTCCTATTACCTACATAAGCTGCATGTTTTAACATCTTGTCGGCTTATAGAAATCAAGTCTGAGGAAGGCTTATCACAGCCAAAAGCAATCTTTTTTTTCTAAGTTAGCCAATAAATTGTATTATGCTGATTCAAAACATCTTGATTTTACTGACTAAGGTCAGGTTCATTAAAGATGGAGGTTTTTGGAGCATGAAAATTAGCTTAAAAAAAGTAAATTTAGTCAAGTGTGGATTTTTAAGTCAGCTGTATGAAACTGTGATTATTATATTTTTTTTTGCTGTGCAGTATTACTAGAGGGAGAAAGTGGTGTTCTTTTAATCACAAAGTGGTCTCTTAATGTATTTAAAAGCTCCGTAATGCAATTGATTTTCCAGAAACATGAGCTGCCTCTATCTATGCCGATGGCAACTCTAGCACTGCTGGGGAATGATCAGTTCTTTTGATAGAGATGATGAAAAAGACAAAATGGGCAGTGAAGCTGAAACACCAGATTTGAATAAGCCGTGTGAAGCTTTTTTGGCAGCAAAACATTATTTTGACATCTAAAGGATATCTAATGTCTGTTAGGCAATTAACATGTGCTGTAATAAATTTAAAACATGGGTAAAGCAGCTGCAAAAGATTTCATCTGTGTGAGAACATGATTTTCTGAAGGGCTTACTTGCCAATTCTTTAGCAGGTGTTTTTTCTTCCCATTTTTAATATATATCAATAAAGTGTAAGTTGCAGACTTACAACTGCATTTAAAGATAATGTTATTGTGTTTATATGTTGCATACCTATGCAAATAGCACAATAATGTTTTCATTAAATTTAATAAAATTGTCACGAATGCAAGAACAGTCTTCACACATCTCACGCCACTAAAGGTTGAAAATCTTGGGTCTGATCCAATTTTCTTCTTCTTGTAAGTTTTCTCCTAGGTGATATTTTCACCACATTTTTTTTCTTCCTGGCTTTGTGCTTTAACTGCTTCCGGACCAAGCTGAAATCTACACCTTGTTTGGGACCTGTTATCCCTGCCAGGGCATACATTTTAGTCTCCATGCCACACGGACCCGTCGCTCTTGCTGTTCACATTGGCTCACAGTGATCACAGGCCAAATAAAAGAAAGACTGGGTTTCTACCTGGATTTATGCAAAATTTGCAAGTTTATTAAAGTACCATAACCACTAAAAACACAACGTTTCAGCCAGAGGCCTTTCTCAAGTGTGCGTTGTGTTTTTTAGTGGTTATGGTACTTTAATAAATCCGCAAATTTTGCATAAATCCAGGTAGAGACCCAGTCTTTCTTCTATTAGGACTTTATTCTTACATACCCTTGGAGGATCCGGGCGTGGACTGGTTAACTCCCTGGTGGACTGACCTTGCAGTTTGAGCAGAAAGACCACACTGTTTGTTTGTCCTAGTGATCACAGGGTCAGGGGCCAATGAAATTGGTTCCTGACGCTCACGGAGCTCTGCTGTCATAGCGCCAGCTGAGGGAGTGGGCTTCAGCAGCAGGAGAGCGGCGCAAATGGTGAGAGCGACGGGTGTAACATCAGTGAACCCTGTGGTACTGGTACTCATTAACTACCTTAAGACCGCTCAACGCCAATGGGCGTGGCGGCAGCCCCAGGACCGCCTAACGCCAATTGGCGTCAAGTCCTGGGGCCAGCTAATGCAGGAGATCGCACGCAGGCTGCGCGCAAATCTCCTGCTCGGGGGGAGGGGGCAGAGCCCCAGCCCGCCTTTAGTCTCCGAGCGGCAATCGCCGCTCGTGAGACTGTTAGACGGCGAAACCGCAGTCTTTACACATAGTACAGCGCTGCGATCAGCAGCAGTGCTGTACTGGGGACAGCCGTGTGACACGGCTGTCCCCCTGGGGCAGAAGAGAGTGATCGGCTCTCATAGGCAGAAGCCTATGACAGCCGATCGCCAGGATTGGCCAGCTAGTGGGAGGGAGGGGATTAAAACAAATAAAGGAAATGGTAAAAAAAAATTGAAAAAACAACAAATATTTACAAAAATGAACACGGGGGGCGATCAGACTCCATCAACAGAGAGCTCTGTTGGTGGGGAGAAATCACTTGTGTGCTGTGTTGTGCGGCCTTGCAGCTTGGCCTTAAAGCTGCAGTGGCCAATTAAGAGAAAAAAGGCCTGGTCTTAGGGGGGGTTTAACACTGTGGTCCTGAAGTGGTTAAACAACTTTTCATTACATAACATATTCTATTATACTGGCTCATTATCACTATTGTAGTGTGCTTGATATAATGGCAATTCTAGTGTAGAAAACGGATTCGGCAGTAATGCTTCCACTTCTGTGATGTGCAGCAGTTTACTCCGACAATGCACATTTGCATGCATCTCTATGGGCAAAGCAGAACTATCATTGCAGGTGCTGTGCATTTTTTAAAAATGCATGGTTACCGGTGATGCATGATAGCAACCTGAGAGTGTGCCTGGGTCCATAGAGATTCTATAACCTTGTCCATTTGAATCTCAGTTAGAGTTCTGAAATGTAACTTAGAATCAAATAAAAGTGTTCCCACTGCCCAAAATCCATCAAAAGTTCATCAAATCGGGCATGCTAGGAGCAATAGTTCCCTGAAAAATGGAATTAAAGTTTTCAACTCTCTAATTCAGTGTTATTTAACATACTTTTGCATTTTAGTATGTAGCCAGCTATGAACTTTGTAGAGAAATGTCAGAAAAGGTCTGCTCTAAACAGTGTAGCCTGGGTTGCTGGTGCGGGTTGTGGGGAGTTCAGGACCTGGAGGTTTTTCTGCCTTGCAATTGCCTGGGTCTCTTGTCTGTGCAGGTACAGGCCATGGGGAGTCCATCACTGCTACCCAGGAAGTATGGGCTCCACAAAGGTCGGAAGACACTGTGTCGATAGTGACACTTTTAGTCTTGCTGGATGCCGGTTCCATCTATCCATTTGCTTCTGCTGCTCCAATGCAGCAGGGACATCTTTGGTTCAGCCCCTCCATGATGCCAGCCACTAATACAGAAGTAAGGGCTGCCACGGACGGACACTTCTGTGACAGCTAGATTATCTTGACTAGCCCTGCCGAATGCTGTACAGGAGGCGGGACCCACCACAGAAATGAACAGCACTGCTCAGCCATTACCACCAGTTTCTTTCATGAAGAACTGGACCATCACTGCTGAATCTTTGCCTCCCTCTGCCCCCCTCTTCGATGTCTACTTAAGGATAACAGATGACTGCCAAATGCGACAGGAGGCACCGTAGTATGGCAGCTTCGACTCTTGGCTTTCAGACATTTTTGTACTTGGCAAAATAAATGGCTCTACCTCATCTCAGATTTATGTGCTGTGCAAAGGTAGGAGGGTGCAGGAAGCAGGAGCACCACTTCAAACGATTGTAACAAAAGGAAGTCTTCACACTCCTTCAATGTGGTTTTAACATCCTTTATTGGTCATCCATTGAAAATTACAACAGTGTTACATAACAGTAACAAGAGCTTCTGACCTTGCTGGGTCCTTAGTCGTAGCGTCAGCTCTTGTTTCTTTTGTTATGTACTTTCTATGGCCATATTCACTCTATTTTTATATTGACTACATGTTGTTTTAATGATGTTTTGAAATAAAAGAGCTTTGTTTTACACTTGGTGGTGCCAGCCTCGTCGATTGCCTGTGTATTGATCATATGGTACTGTGACCCTGGGCTGAGGCACACTGAAGTCTTATTTGCATGGGTGCTTCTCCACTCTTGTGACTGTTGTACTTTCTAGAATTGACCATAACCACAAATTACACTTAAAGGGAACCTTAAAATTTTAAATATGTGCAATCATATACAAATAAGAAGTACATTTTTTCCAGAGTAAAATGAGCCATAAATTACTTTTCTGCTATAATGCTGTCACTTACAGTAGGCAGTAGAAATCTGACAGAAGTGAAAGGTTCTGGACTAGTCCATCTCTTCATAGGGAATTCTCAGCAAGGCTTTTATTCTTTATAAAGATAATCCCTAAAAAGGATTTAAAAAATGATGCTGCCCAGCTTCCCTGCTCACAAAACTGTTTTTTGGCAGTTGGACAGAGCAACTGCCATTCACTAAGTGCTTTTGAAAATAAATATATCCCTGAGAATCCCCTATAAAGAGATGGACTACTCCAAAACCTGCCACTTCTGTTAGATTTCTACTACCTACTGTATGTGACAGCAACATAGGAGAAAAGTAAATTTATGACTCATTTTACTCTGGAAGAAATGTTCATCGTATTTGTCTGTTTGCACATATTTTAAATTTTACAGTTTTTCGCTGCAGTGCCCCTTTAACAGAGTGATATGGATGTTTCCTGTTAAACAATACCAGTTGCCTGGCAGTCCAGCTAATCTCTGTGACTGCAATAGTGGCTGAATCACACCCTGAAACAAGCATGCAGCTAATCCAGTTTGACTTCAGTCAGAGCACCTGATCTGCATGCTTTTTCAGGGGCTGTGGCTAAAAGTATTAGAGACACAGGATCAGCAGGCGATTCAGGCAACTGGTATTATTTTAAAAGGAAAAATCCATATCCTTCTCAGTTTAGGTTCCCTTTAATTTCAGACAGAGTTTGTATTCTGTTTATGTTATAGACTGCCAATGTGTATCCTCTGCCTGCACAGTGAACCGGACAGATCAAGAACATTTGTTCCGGTAGTTACTTTCTACAGCTGCACTAATTGAGTTTATAGCAGCAGCTTTGATAGTGCCAATCTCAGTCTCTATTGGGATCAATGTAGAGAAGCTGCAAAAACAACTCAAGTAAGTTGAAATAATGTCTGCTATTAATTCAATCAATCTGTAGAGCTGAACTGAAAGAATAATTCATTTCTCAGCCAAAGCAGAGTTCCGCTTCCAAGCCTGAGGGTCAGTTCTAAATATACCATTTGTTTTCCCTGTAAGCAAATTTTCAAAACCTTACTTTTTATGTCTGCTGCTCAAATGTTTCATAAACTTTATCTTGAAAGCGATAATAGCAGGCTGTTAGTCATAGTGATAGTACCTTAATTATTTCTAACAATTATCCATGGTTTACATTTGTCTGTGCTTGGAGTAATAATTTATGATTGATTGTTTGATTTTTTTATGTTAACATCTATAAAACAATGTCAACTTTTAACAGTTGGCCCAGCCTAGTAAAAGCTGATTAGTGATTGCTAAAACTAGCTTTGATAAACCTACCAGTGTAGCTATTTTTGAGTACTAAAGATAGTTAGCTTTAGGCAGAGATCAAACTTGTTGAAATTGCAGCCATTTTGCCTGATGTCCTTTCATGCACAGTGGCAGTGGTGTAATATGAAATAATTACACAGCATCTGAAAAGTCGCCTCACGGGTGCTACTACTGTGGCACCTGGAGCACTTCATTTGGTAGCACCGCAGCAGGGGAGAGTTCCAAGATGCGACATGACTCAATAAGTGTAAAAGGGGAATCAATGCATATATTGTGTGGAAACACATAATATTGGGCAAAAAAACACTTGCGAGGAATCAAGGGGTGTGGTGACCAGTGGAGTCCAAGGACCTTCCAGAGAAGACAAAAATACGAGACAGGGACTCCAGGAGCCCTTAATGGTGACTTTTACAGTTGCAGAGTAGGAAATACACTAAATTTTAAAGGTGGTTGTTATTAAGACTGATACTGCGACAGATAGTGATTAACTCAATTTTGTAGTAGTAATATTGCAGCAAAATTTGCAATTACAATGCAAAATTTCAAACTATTGTGAAATTAATTTTGCACTTGATTATAATGATAATGCCTAATTTCACAATAACTCAGTTTCGCAAACATTTTTCTTTTATCATGCCCAAAGACTTCAATGCACGAGTGAGAATTTTTTTTCATACACCCATTTCTCTCTATGTAGAGTCCATGTCTGCATAAAGTATTAAAAAAAACAGCTCATAATCTTCCTCTTTACATTGTAGTCTCTAGTAACATTCCACTTAAAGACAGCTGAGGCCAGGTGATAATTCTTCACACACTTTACAGTTGCAATAACTTTCATTCCTCTCTGTGAACTAACATTCTATCTTTAGGTTTAGGATTTAGTTGTTAATTTAATAATTAGACCTTACATTTAGTAATCAATACTTAACTTAAAGACAGAATAATTAACTTAAGGTTCACAGTGGGTAAAGGTAAATTGCTTAGTGAATACTAAGTGATTAATCATGATTCTGGGCTGTTTCCTTTTTTATCACAATTGTTATAAAAGACAGGAGATAATCCCAGTGAATAGTGGCATTTTTTTCTGTGATCTTTTTAAAATTGATTTTCTCAAAAACTACAGGGTCTTTTTGAACAAATATATTTTTTTTACTTGTTCCCAATAGCTTACCTAGTTGTGACAATAGCATACATGAGGGCTTTGCAATTGTAGAATATGGCGGTATTGACTTTACTGTAAATGATGAATTTGCAGAATTTTGCAATATCCATTTTCTCAAAAAAACCACAAGGTCTTTTTGTTTTCAACTTGTTCCCACTATTCTCCCTAAGATACCTGGCAAATCTGGTGAAGCTAGCATTCATGGGGGCTTTGGAATTAATCATTGAATAAAGTGGTATTGTGGTATTGACTTTAATGCAAATATCAGAATTCTGTGGGGTTCTGTTCAGAATTGGGAATTACCAGTTGGAGTTTTGAATTCTGGATTCATCATTTAGCAATTTCTACCCTTTCTAGTAATTTAGCTTTACTTGCAAAATTAGGCAAAATCAAGATGAAAAAATAACAATCAGTGCTCATACAATGTCTCAGATACCGCCGCTGATTTACACTAAGCAGATATCTCTGCTTATAAACTGACACCATAGTGAAAGCAAACACCCCCCTTATCATGGGGACTCACCACTGCTACATCTCAATCACCTCTGGGGTATTGGCCACCTTCACCAATGTTTATCCAGTGCTACTTATAAGATGGTTTGGTGTCAGGACATAGTCCAAAGAAATAACAAAAAGTTTTTAGGTGATACCTTTAATGACTAACTGTACAAGATTTCTTTACAAGCTTTCAAAACTTTAGTTTCTTCTTCCGGCATGTTACAGAACTGGATCAGAACTGTTCTTTTCCAGTTCTGTTTTATGTCTGAAGAATAAACTTAAAGTTTCAAAAGCTTGCAAAAAAAAAATCTTGCACTGTTAGTCATTAAAGGTATCATCTGAAAAACTCTTGTTGTTCTGTCTTCATATTCTCTCCAAGACTAATACCGGACCACACGCAACTGTCAGGACATAAATACCTTTATTTCCTTCTACCAATTTATTTTTCTCCTTGTTGACTCATTCCTTTGCAGCCAAGTCCCCATTGTCTTCATATAAATCAATATCAAGTCCAAACACATTTCTCTGTGTTTTCTGATCCCCACATTTTTCCTACTTTCTGAAGTAGGAAGGATGTGGGGAGAAAAAAAAAACCACAGAGCAACAGGAGTTGACTTAATAGTGATTTATGTGTAGACTATGGGGACATGGATTTGAAAATAATAGCCAAAATGATTTGACAAGAACAACTATGCTAATTGCTAAACACAAATCTCTTATGCCAGAAGAGTTTTGTTCAGAACTAACAAACTAAAGTTTCCCCAAAGTGACATGACATGATGAGATAAACGTGTGTGTGTACAGTGCATACAAGACATTAACTACTTGCCGACCGATCCACACGTGATTGGCGTGAACGCGGCGGCAGCCCCAGGACCGCTCCACGCTGATTGGAGTGAATGGCTGTCAATGGGGCTAGCGGGAGATTGCTCCACTCCGCCTTCAGTCCCCTAGCGGCGATCGCCGCTCAGAGACTGTTAGACGGCGAAATTAGGCTGTACAGCGCTCCGATTTAGGGCAGCTCTGTACAGGGGACAGCCGTGTGACATGGCTGTCCCCTCTGTAGTGCAGGAAGTGACCAGCTGTCATAGGCTGAAGCCTATGACAGCTGATCACGGGGATTGGCTGGTGGGCTGGAAAAAAAAAATGTAAAAAAAAAATTATTCAAATTTATTAATAAAATAAATATTTACACACAAAAAAAAAAATAATCACTTGTGTGCTGAGTTGTGCGGCCCTGCAGCTAGGCCTTAAAGCTGCAGTGGCCTATTTACAGAAAAATGGCCAGGTCTTTAAGGGAGTTTACCACTGCGTTCCTCAAGTGGTTAATGATCAGGCTGTTTTGATTTTTTTATTTTGCTGCCTGAAAGTGTTAATTTTTTGGGAGCATGCAAGTGACAGCTTCAGTCTTGTCAGTACTTTGTCTGGAATATAGTATACCTCACTGATTAGCAAATTACAGCCATAAAAGCTTTCCTTGCAGAATACAACTTCCGAGGGCAGGGGGAGATAGAAAAGTGTCAGTAGCTCATGTTTTTAACTCTGGGACACTCAATAGACTACCATTGAGTAGAGACAATGAAACAATCACTCTACTTTGTAAATGTTTAAATATAAAATAAAACCAGTTTATTTTCACCTTAGATTCAGAGGTCACAGTCACAGACATGAAAAAATGCCTGCTGATTTATAATGAAATGTTTACCAAACACGGACATAAGCATTGCAGGCTGCATCTTGTACTGCTGTCAGCTTGTGTCTACACAGACATATGTTTTCTGACAATTATCAGGTGAACAAAGTCATTATCATGAAGTATATTTAGTTAAATAATAATCAATCCCTCATTGTCATTCAGTATAGTCACTGACATGAAACACTCAAATGAGCAAATGCATCTCAGTCAATTACCTATTTAGCAGCCAACAGAGGTACCGATTTTTTATTTTTTTTTCACAAAAAACAAAACATACAAAGAGATTAAAGAGATGTCAAGCACTGTATGTGATTCAGTTGTCTCTTGGAGAATTACTTTTCAATAGCCATCTTCATGTCAAAGGTTTTATGGTTCAACACAGGTCCAAAATCACCTTCCAGGACCATAAAGGAACCCAGGGCCTCTTTCAGGGCATCACAGGGTGGTCTGCTGTTTGGGGCACACGTGAATCTGGGGCCCGGCCAACAGTATCAGACATGGGCCCCAGCTGCAGTCTCTGTCTCTCCATGTCCTTCTGGCTGCCCTCTAATGTGATGAGAGGTGTCGGGAGGCTCAGCCAGGAGTAACCTTAGGCAGTTAGAGATTAAAGTAAACCTGAGACCAATGGTAGAAAAGGAATTTTACTTAC
The DNA here is from genome assembly GCF_040937935.1 of Hyperolius riggenbachi. Lineage (NCBI taxonomy): Eukaryota > Metazoa > Chordata > Amphibia > Anura > Hyperoliidae > Hyperolius > Hyperolius riggenbachi. The sequence goes on from NC_090655.1 coordinate 120,936,953, forward strand.
CTGGGGCTCCTTACTGCCCCCTTGCAGTGGGAGCTAAGCAGTAGAGTTGGGCCGAACCTCCGATTTTCGGTTCGCGAACCGGGTTCGCATACTTCCGCGGAAGGTTCGGTTCGCGTTAAAGTTCGCGAACAGCAATAGACTTCAATGGGGATGCGAACTTTGAAAAAAAAAAATAATTATGCTGGCCACAAAAGTGATGGAAAAGATGTTTCAAGGGGTCTAACACCTGGAGGGGGGCATGGCGGAGTGGGATACACGCCAAAAGTCCCCGGGAAAAATCTGGATTTGACGCAAAGCAGCGTTTTAAGGGCAGAAATCACATTGAATGCTAAATGACAGGCCTAAAGTGCTTTAAAACATCTTGCATGTGTATACATCAATCAGGTAGTGTAATTAAGGTACTGCTTCACACTGACACACCAAACTGTTCACTGAACAGAACAGGTATACAGTGGCGGGTTCACAGAACAGGTATGCAGTGGCAGGTTCACTGAACACAACAGGTATGCAGTGGCGTGTTCACTAAACAGGTATACAGTGGCGGGTCCACTGAACAGAACAGGTATACAGTGGCGGGTTCACAGAACAGGTATGCAGTGGCAGGATCACTGAACAGGTATACAGTGGGGGCTCCACTGAACAGAACAGGTATACAGTGGCGGGTTCACAGAACAGGTATGCAGTGGCAGGTTCACTGAACACAACAGGTATGCAGTGGCGGGTTCACTGAACAGGTATACAGTGGCGGGTCCACTGAACAGAACAGGTATATAGTGGCGGGTCCACTGAACAGAACAGGTATACAGTGGCGGGTTCACAGAACAGGTATGCAGTGGCAGGTTCACTGAACACAACAGGTATGCAGTGGCGTGTTCACTAAACAGGTATACAGTGGCGGGTCCACTGAACAGAACAGGTATACAGTGGCGGGTTCACAGAACAGGTATACAGTGGCGGGTCCACTGAACAGAACAGGTATACAGTGGCGGGTTCACAGAACAGGTATGCAGTGGCAGGATCACTGAACAGGTATGCAGTGGCAGGATCACTGAACAGGTATGCAGTGGCAGGATCACTGAACAGGTATGCAGTGGCAGGATCACTGAACAGGTATGCAGTGGCAGGATCACTGAACAGGTATGCAGTGGCAGGATCACAGTACAGGTATGCAGTGGGCTGAGGGCTCACTGAACAGAACAGGTATGCAGTGGCAGGATCACAGTACAGGTATGCAGTGGGCTGAGGGCTCACTGAACAGAACAGGTATGCAGTGACAGGATCACTGAACAGGTATGCAGTGGCAGGATCACAGTACAGGTATGCAGTGGGCTGAGGGCTCACTGAACAGAACAGGTATGCAGCCAGGAAGAAGTTAAGCCTAACTAATCTTTCCCTATATGAGAGACTGCAGCAGCTCGCCCTACTCTCACTAATGCAGGCACACGAGTGGCCGTAATGGCCGCCGCTGCCTGCCTTATATAAGGGGGGTGGGGCTCCAGGGGCTAGTGTAGCCTAATTGGCTACACTGGGCCTGCTGACTGTGATGTAGAGGGTCAAAGTTGACCCTCAGTGCATTATGGGGCGAACCGAACTTCTTCCGCAAAAGGTTCGCGTGCGGTACCCGCACGCGAACCACCTACGTTCGCGCGAACCACGTTCGCCGGCGAACCGTTCGGCCCAACTCTACTAAGCAGTATAGGGTGTGAGTTGCAGCAGGAGCAAACCAGCATGGAGTGCAAGTTGCAGTGGGAACAGCATAGAGTGTAAAGCTGCAGCAAAAGCAAAGCAGCATAAGGTGCAAGCTACAGCGGGAGCAAAACAGCATAGGGTGCAAGCTGCAGCGGAAGCAAAACAGCATGGAGTGCAAGTTGCAGTGGGAACAGCATAAAGTGTAAAGCTGCAGCAAAAGCAAAGCAGCATAGGGTGCAAGCTGCAGCGGAAGCAAAACAGCATAAGGTGCAAGCTGCAGTGGGAGCAAAACAACATAGGGTGCCAGGGTGCAGTGGGAGCAAAACCGTATAGGGTGCCAGGGTGCAGTGGGAGCAAAACAGTATAGGGTGCCAGGGTGCAGTGGGAGCAAAACAGTATAGGGTGCCAGGGTGCAGTGGGAGCAAAACAGTATAGGGTGCCAGGGTGCAGTGGTAGCAAAACAGTATAGGGTGCCAGGGTGCAGTGGGAGCAAAACAGTATAGGGTGCCAGGGTGCAATGGGAGCAAAACAGTATAGGGTGCCATGGTGCAGTGGGAGCCAGATAGCACAGGGTGCCAGATTGCCGCAGGTGCCATACAGCATAGGATTGAAGTTGCAGTGGGAGCATAACAGGATAGGGTGCCAAGTTGCAGGTGAAGCCAAACAAGGGTTCAAGTCGCAGTGAAAGACAAGCAACATAAAGTGCCAAATTGCACAAACAGCCTGAAAGGGCAATAAAGTCTTCTTTCCATGAATGGATGTTCCTGGCAGCAATGCTACTGTAGTGGAACATTGGATCTTCACTGTCTGTTCCCTCTCTTTACTGTCTGGCCTGCTGATCTGCACACTGCTGCTTACCTGGTTGCAAGCAAAGAAGAGAGCAGCTAGGACTATCAAACTGGTGTGGGTCAGGTGAGTTTACCGCAAATGGAGAGGGGCGGGCCCCTCTACCTCTTGATGCGGCATGTACATTAGGAGCAGACAGAGGGTGCTGTGCTGCTGCTATTGCATGTGTGACCTGCCACTGCACCCCCCCCCCCCCTGCCACTGCAGAGGCTGGAGTATTGCTTGCTTGAAGCATCCCCGTGCTGCCACCATTGCAGAGGCTGGAGACTCATTAGCTACTGCCCGAGTGTGATCTCTTTCATGGCGATGCCCTGCATCCTGCCTCCCACTTACAACACTACTGATTGTAGGTAGTTACCAGTAGCAAAAGTGCACTTTCTCTGCCCGGAGATTTTCAGTTCAGGCATTTAATGATGCTGATGACTGCTGTTGCTGGTTCTGATTTATTTTTGTTGGAAAGATTCTGCCAGCACTATACTAATAATGAACATATGACAAATCAACCTAAAGTTATCAGTCTGTTCCAGGACCGGACTTCTGGCAAGACCACCTAGGCCATGGCCTAGGGCACCAGAATTTCAGTAGTGTTTAGGGCAGCTGAGGGGCAGGAAAGTGCGTGCAGTGGAGACAGGGGTGTCGGGGAGTACACAACATCAAAGTGCCCAGCCACCAGCTGAAGCCTCCACTGCACTTCCTCCTGCTGTAAGCAGCCAGACCAGATCTGTCCTCCACCACCTGCATTGTTTGCAAATGATAAGCAGCGGGCAGGCTGAATCGGGTGGCACGACTCACTGGTGACACAGTGGCAGTGGGGGATGAAAGATCCCTGCGGGGCACTGGGAGCAGTAGGCAGCGATTGTGGTGGAGCCTCTGCACTTTCTCCATCTCCAGCCTATTTCTGCAGGGCAGGGTGTGCGTCCAGCAAACTGTGCGAGCAGAGAGGTAATGATTTCTAGCATAGATTTCCGCACAGGCCGGGGAGGCTCTTCTGATCTTGTTTGCAGAGGCTTCTTCATATTTACCTCTCCGTGCAGGCTTCTTCATATTTACCTCTCCGTGCATGCTCTACTTACTTCCTCCACCAACAGGTCTGCTCGTCTCTCCGCCCCTCCCCCTTAGCATGGTGATAGTATGCAGCTGTTTGGAACCGAGCAAACCTGCTGGAGAAGGAAGGAAATCATGCCTGCATGGAGAGGTAAAAATGAAAGAGTCAGCACAGCCAGCTCTGCACAGGATAAGGGAGAATAGAGGCTGGGATACAAATTGAGACCAGAGTGTGAGCAACTCTGCATTTATCACCATGAGCATTTTTACACTGCATGTGTAATCATACTGCAGCCTTTCTTCCTCAGTTTGTGCAGCAAGGACTCTGCAGGCAGCGTCAGGAATGTCAGGCATGTGTGAGGCTGAGAGCACTGACAGGCTGCTGCTCAGCTCTACAGATATTATGCCTGCTTGTCTTGCATTGCTACTGTTTGAAATTTCCTCACACTGGTCAAGGCAATGTTTGGGGAGAGAAGTGGAAACACTGGGGGTGCAAGCATTGTTTCTCTGTTTGGTGGGGGACTGTAAAGGCAGAATGTTTTTGGTCTACAGCTGGCATATACTTGTAATATAACTTCGGCTGACATAATAGTTGTACTATTGCATTACCCACTTTCTCTCTTCTCTCCCTCTAAGTTAGCTTTCCCACCATTCCTCTCACCATCTTTATGCCCACTTGTTCTGTCTCATACTGCCTGCCAACCCTCTCTATGTTGCTTTCTCTACCCATTCTCTGTTTCATGCTCTGTCGGCACTATCTGTAAATGTCTTCCATTGTATTTAATAACACTAACATCTTCTGCAGCACTTTACAGAGTACATAGTCATGTAACTGACCGTCCTCAGAGGAGCTCACAATCTAATCCTATCATAGTCATAGTCATAGTATAATGCCCTACCAGATTAACATTATGTATTTTTATAGCAGTGACATCATCTGCAACACTTAACAGAGTACAGAGTCATGTCACTGACTGTCCTCTGAGAAGCTCACAATCTAATCGCTACCATAGTCTAATGCCCTTCGATATTATTATGTATTTATATAGCAGTGACATATTCTGCATCACTTTACAAAGTGCATATTCATGTCACTGACCTCAGAGGAGCTCACAATCTAATCCCAACCATAGTCTAATGCCCTACCATATTATTATGTATTTATATAACACTGGCCTCTTCTGCAGCACTTTATAGTGTACATAGTCATGTAACTGACTGTCCCCAGAGGAGCTCAAAATCTTATCCCTACCACAGTTATAGTTAGGTCAGTTTTGCACAGGCTTCATTTAGATGTCTGTTGTTGGGAAGGGGGGGGGGGTGGCTGGTGATAGCTGGCCTAGGGTGTTGAAAAGTAGAAATCCGGCCTTGGTCTTTGCACTAACTCACACCCCCTGAGATATCAGTTCTCCCCAAAGGCCTGTCCTTCTGCCCAACCACCAAAGTCAGCAATATACTATGTGACAAAAAAACAAGACAAATACAAACCCAGCAAGTTCACACCCCCATTAGGTTGAAACCCCTATCTGGTCAGCTACAATACCTCACTCAAAAGAAAACAAAAAGTGCTACATAAATCTTTCTTCAAGCAAGCAGTAAAAAAAAAACAACCACTTTATATCAATCACACCATTGCCATCGACACATGACTAGTGCTATGAACACCAATAAATATATAAAAGAAGGCAAAAAGCAGATCATTGGAGAGGCTTATTTCTACTTCCTGTTCCTGGAGACCCTATGATTGGAGCAAGAAATAACAAAAATATTAAAACCTTAGAATCCCTTTTTAATATTATGTTTTAATTATCTATTATATTATTTTTTTTTATCAGTCCTATCACTCGAGCAGGAAGAGAGACGAATCTTAACGGCAACCGTTACACCATTAACAAGGATATAACAGGAGAGAGTCTAAACCTTCCCCACTTTGTCCAAATGTAAAATAAAACATTTTAGCTGGAGTTACATTACATCATGCCCACTACGTCTATCTCACGTTTCAATTGAATTTTACAGTTTGCTGCATGTAGGTTATATTTCAGAATAATGTAAGATTTCACAATGAAAATATAAGAAAACAAGCACTGATTCATATTGTCAGTTTTAACATCTATTTTGATGCAGATGTAACATTTTCCTGCTTATCACTGTTTCATATAAAATTAACAAAATGTAACCTACTATTGGATGCAGAGTTTAGTTTACAATAAGAGAAACATGTTTTATCATTTTAGCCAGTGGCCAAAGTAGGGAAAGTCAAACTGACCTGACCAGTTGCCTGGCTGTCCTGCAGCTCTTTCTTACTTCTGTAATGTCTCAATCACCCACATCAGCTAAACATGCAGTTAGTTCAGGGTGGCCATACATGGTACAATTTTTCATTTTTTTTTCGATTAGATAATTTAGTTCGATTATTCTGTTAGATCGAATATAAAGATTTTTCCAGCATGTCGGATCTAATTTTTCTCGAAAAAAATGGGATAATCGTTCGGATTTCTTGGTCGATCATTTAGATCGAATAAACGGGATAATTGAACGTTTTTATTGTACCATGTATGGCCACCATTAGTTAGACTTTAGTCAGAGCACCCAATCTACATTCTTGGGTTCTGAACTTAAAGTGAACCTGAAGCCAAATATTGGGGAAAAGTTTGATATTTACATTAGTAGAGGGAAGCATCTGGATAGTCATGAGGCTTCCCCCATGGTCCTCGACCCTACCGATCCAGCATTGTGACCTGCTAAGCAAATTTGACAAGGGCTTGTTGCAGTGGCGTAACAATAGGAGATGCAGAGGTTGCGACCACCTCGGGGCCCTTGGACCGGAGGGGCTCTCCTTCATCCATCTTATTAGCTTCATTGGTGCTATGCTGGTAATAAACACCTCTATATGTGCATTGTATAGTAGTAATCCTTAAACGGTTTCCTTGCTCTATATACACCTCTTTGACACTGCACGTGTTCTTGGTAGGTTTTGGGGCTCCATATCAATTGAGTGCTTGGGGTCCCATGGAAAACTCACACTAGGGCCCCAAGCTTCTTAGTAACGCCACTGGATTTTCTCCCGTGGCTGGATGGCTGCACCGCGGTCCGTGACTGCATGAGTATGGTCCACCTTTGCTACTTGTGCACAGCTTTTTTTCCTCCATGCACAAATTGCTTCAAGCTACTATGGAGGCCCAAAAGAAAACTCGCACAGGCACTGTGGGGTCATGCACACTCTAATACACAAAGGGCAATGCAGCTGTGAAAAAGTGGGTCCCAGCGAGAAGTGGAGGGGTCCAGGAGGAGACAGAAAGGTTCTTGATCATCCAGAAGCTTCTCTCTACCTATATAAGTATTATTTTAAAAAATTCTCACATTTTCACTTTAATGTTTCAGAGGCAGAGGACCAGCAGCATAGCCAGTTGGATTTCTTTCAAAGGAAATTAATTTGACAGCCTTTGTATTCCTCTCACTACAGGGTCATTTTTAATAAATTACAATTGCACATTTTCAAAGCAGTTCCAGTTTCTTTGTCAAGCCTAGCGTAATACAGAGAATGACTTTCTTTTGCTTAATAGACAATGAAATGGAGCAGCTGAGTGGAAGGCAAATGTTGTACAGATATCATTTAAAGCAATATTCCACTTGTTGATAAAAAAAGCAATCCTATCAGTTCAAATCTGTACATCACAAAGGACATTTTATATATTATGTAAAAAATTGTTACTGTATATACAGTACTGGTTTGGGTGTAAGCTGATCATTATATAAACCTACTTACCAACTTTTGCCCACCAAATCTGTGAAAAAGGCAAAAACAATACTCCAATATTGCAGCACTACCTGTGCAGAGTGTGTGTTGGAAGTGTGTGTGGGGTGCAGATGGTGCACTGGAAGCTCGTCTGTAGGGAATAGCAAGACCTTGCAGCAGCCCTGCAGCTTCTAAGTCATGCATCCAACATGTATTCCACACATAACACACACTCCCAACATGTCCTCTGTCTGTGGGCTGGGGCAGGGGGATCTGCACATTAGGTGAATTTGCCATTCGTCCCATTTATAAGTTGAACCACCTGCTTTTAACCCATAATTATTTTTTTTTTTTTTAATTTCGGCTTATCTGTAAGTATATACAGTATGGTACCTTAGTTTCATCTGCATAGACATCCACATGCAAAGCTTAGCGTTCCTCCAAAAAACTCTGTCCCACAGAGGGGCTCTCAATCTAATCCCTGCCATGGTTATATGTCCATGGTAGTCTAGGCCAATTTATGGGGAAGCCAATCAACTTATCTGTATAGTGTAAATGTGTTTTGGGAAGTGGCAATCACAGAGAGAAAAAACTTGCTCAGTAATTCAATCCCATTGACCATACACAGAGTGCAGCTTGCCAGTAAAGGAGTAGCTGGTTTAAATCAGCAAGGAAGAGTGGCAGTGCACATCCATTAAAATTCACCAGGAAGCAACACATCGCTATGGAGAGAGTGTTACAAGGCATTGCGTTAACAGACATTTTGCTGTGCCAGCGTGCAGTGCTTCTTCAGGACTGGGATGTGGAAGGAAAGCAACGTGCTTGAAGGAAACTCACGCAGATACAGGGAAGTCTGTATTTGACACAGAGCACTAAAAAGTGCAGATTTCATGCTCATAAAAATTGCTATTTGAGTTGTCAGTTCCTTTTAGACATCCACACCATTAGCCATGGCTCCAAAGAATGTAAAGAACGCAGAAAACAGATACCTAGTGATGAGGTGACACTACCTACACTATAGAGGGTTCTTAACCAGCCTGGCGGTATGGACGAGCTCAGCTCGTCCATTACCGCCGGAGGCTGCCGCTCAGGCCCTGCTGGGCCGATTTTAATAAAAAAAAAAAAAGGAGCACACGCAGCCGGCACTTTGCCAGCCGCGTGTGCTACCTGATCGCCGCCACGTGCAGCGACGATCCGCCACGTGCAGCGGCGAAAGAGGGTCCCCCCAGCCGCCCGAGCCCAGCGCAGTCGGACCAAACAGTTCCGGCCAGCGCTAAGGGCTGGATCGGAGGCGGCTGACGTCCATGGCGGCGAGGAAAGCGAAACAAGAAAGGCCGCTCATCGCAGCCTTGTTACTTCTGAACGCCGGAGGCGATCAGAAGTACGCAACAGGAGCGCCCTCTAGTGGGCTTTCATTATTAAAAAAAAAAAAACTGTCCGGTCGCCAGCCTGGCGATCTTAATAGAACGCCAGTTTGTATTCCTACAATAAACATTTGAGGAGATTTTTATGTAAAATTAATATGGCTGTTGGCATAAATCTAACAATGTGTGGCTATCACAGTGCAGTTTTCTTAACAGATTAGGCACTTGTTTGGTACAATCACTACTAGTGCAACACTGTCTGGTGTCTGGTGCAGTCACTGCTGGTGCAACACATCAGTGTCTTAAACATAAAAATAAAATATACATTTTTTTTGCTACACCTAACTGGTGCAATCATTACAGGTGATACACATCCAACATCTCAGTATCTTAAAAAGTTAAATAATTAAATGCACTTTTTTTTGCTATATCCATCTGATGCGATCAGTGCTGATAAAACACAATCCAGCATGTCAGTGTTTAAACAGTGACTTGAAAGAATGTACAATTTTATTCAAATACCTGTCTGGTGCCATCACTGCTGATGCAACACTATACAACATGTAATTTTCTGAAACTGTAAAATAAATGAATGTACAATTTTCTTTTGCTTCACCCATCTGGTGCAAGCAATGCTAGCGTAACACAATCCAACATGTCAGTGACTTAAGCAGTGACATAAAAGAATGTGCAATTTTATTTAAACACCTGTCTGATTTGATCACTGTTGGTTCAATGCTATACAACACTGACTTCAGTATCTTAAACCGTAAAATAATTGAATGTACAATTTAGGTGCTATGCTATATTATCTGCTGCAATCAATGCTTGGGCAACACAATCCTACACATCCTGATCTTAAACCGTGAAAAAAAAAATACAAATGTATTCAAACACTGCTATACGTGCAATGCTATACAACATGTCAGTGTCTTAAAGGAGTTAAATACATGAGCGTACAATGTTTTTCAACAATTATCTGGTAAAATCAGTGCTGGTGCAATGCTATACAACATGTCAGTATTTTAATAATTAAATAACTAGGCGTACAGTTTTTGCAACACTTATCTGGTGCAATCAATGCTTGTGTAATGTTATGCAAAACATCAGTGTCTTAAACAATTCAATAACTAAACCTACAGTTTTTTGCAACACTTCCAGTATCTGATGCAGCCAGTGCTTATGCACGACTTAGGCAACACGTCAGTGTCTTAAACCATTAAATAAATTAGCCATTTTTTACAACACTTGCCAGAGGTATAATGTATGAGATGGAACTCTGTTAAACATTAAAAGATGCAAAATATAACAGTCAGTTGCCCTGTAGGGTAGGCGATGGACAGTATAAGACACCTTCTATGCTAACCACTTTACCCCCCGCAGTACGAATTTCTCCGTCCCTTTTTCCCCCCCTAAAAAACCAAGGGATGGAGAAATCCATACCTCCCGCGCTGCCGCCGCTGTCTGCGCTCCCGCCGCTCGTGCGTGCGCTCCTGCCGCTCGTGCACGCCGCCGCCCGCTCGCCCGGAGATCAATGAAAGGGAAAATCCTTTCCCATTTGTTGATCTAAGCCCCCGCAATGATCTTCTGCTTCTATGAGAAACAGCGCGATCATTGTGATTTGCCCAGCCTCGTAGTGCTTCCTGTAAGCATCCTTTTTTGTAGTAGGATTTTTGTAGTAAAAAAAAAATACACAATAAAAAAAAAAAAAAAAAAAAAATTTTACCTTAGGGACTGAACTTTTTAAATATTTATGTCAAGAGGGTTTAACACTGTTACTTTATAAACTACGGGCTTGTAATTAGGGATGGATGCAAAACTGAAAAAAATGCACCTTTATTTCCAAATAAAATATTGGCACCAAACATTGTGATAGGGACATAATTTAAACGGTTTTATAACCGGGACAAATGGGCAAATACATTTCATGGGTTTTAATCACAGTAGCATGCATTATTTAAAAACTATAATGGCCGAAAACTGAAAAATAATTTTTACCCACATTTTTTCCTATTTTCCCATTAAAACACATTTAGAATAAAATAATTCTTGGCATAATGTCCCACCTAAAGAAAGCCTAATTGGTGGCGAAAAAAAAAACAAGATATAGTTCATTTCATTGTGATAAGTAATAATAAAGTTATAGACGAATGAATGGAAGGAGCGCTAAAAGGTGAAAATTGCTCTGGTGTTCAAGGGGTAAAACCCCTCAGTGGTGAAGTGGTTAACCTTGTACAGTAAGCAAATATGTACTAAAGTAGTATACGGTAAGGAATGTCAGTTCTATATGTTATAGACTGGATGGGAAGAGGCGCACCAAGGAATAAGTAGCTCTTATACAAGATTATGAATGAACAAATGGTCTTACCTCAGATGAGGAGCAGCTTAATAAAAAGTATTTTATTGGATACAAATGATGTCACCCTTGATGGGTCAAACCCGCTTCTTCAGGTCATTAAAACAGTGACTTTTAGTAGCAAGCCATTGACATGAAGATTGTATACGGTATATGCGGTATGCAAAATTCGAGCTTGACACTAACTGCCGCAAAATTGAATTTACTAATCTATTTTGCTCATCCCTAATCCCTGATTAACACTGTACACCGGTCATATAAATTATACAGTGCGAGACAAAAGCTGCTGGGCGACAAGGAGACAAAGATGGAATGTGCTGATCTGTGTGAAGACATTGTAGGCCCAGATAATTAATGGAGCTTGTTGCTGTAGAAACTTAGATGGGAGATATACAGTATATAAGGCTGTGTGGACTTGTTTTTTCTGAATGAGTAATGAGTAATCTTTAAAACCATTTTCTCTCTTTAAAAGGCATCTCTCTATATCATTTGGTATTTCCGTTCGCTGCAGTGCTATATCCTGCATTTTACAGTGCAGCTCTGAAAGTTTTATTGTTTTTTTAAAAAACATTTTTTTAACTATGGCTGGTTGTGGAATGTGTTTGTTTTCTGCAGCTTGTTGTGTATAGGTGTTCATTTATGTCTGCCTGTTTGCATGGGCGTCCGCAGAAATTTTTTTTGGGGGGGGGGTAAAAAAGGCGGGGAAGAAGTAGTGCGTGCGGGTATTGTGCCGCGCCGAAGACACCAGTGAAGCTAAAATGGGTGTGGCCATGGACCAGTATGGGGGTGTGGCCACGGGTGGAGACAAATTTACATGAACTTAGCAATGTGGGACATTAGATTAGGACAGTGGTGGCGAACCTTTTGGAGGCCGAGTGCCCAAACTGCAACCCAAAAGTCACTTATAACGTTTTAACTCATACATGAACTTTATGGAAAATCCAAGTTGAAAATAAACTGTGAAGATAAACAATTTCATCCATCCTACTCCTGAAAAATGTGTTCTTTTTTTTATAACCTCCCAGTTGTATTTTCTGTTTTAAAAAGCAGGTTTAATACTATTGTCTCATATGATGATGATTCAGCTTTTCCCATAGTCTCGCAGTTAGCAATCATGTGACCCCCAACAAGACAAATTCAGCAATCATGAGGCCCCCATCAAGACAAATTCAGCAATCATGAGGCCCCCAACAAATCATGAGGCTCCCAACAAGACACATTCAGCAATCTTGAGGCCCCCAACAAGACAAATTCAGCAGTCATGAGGCACATAAATAGACAGCATTTTACATAAATAGGCAGAATGCCCCCTTAGTATGGCAGACACCTCTCACCTGGCTTCTCAAATCTCCTCTACTTGCTGCTGTGCCTGGCTGGCCTGGCAATACTGTTTTTAGCTGGATTGGGGATGATGTGTGGACTGAAAGGCCTTGAGGTGATGCTATGGCCGGGCTGGCTGGCGGTGATGCTGTGGCTGGGTTGGTTGGGGGTGATGCTGTGACCTGGCTGGCGGTGATGCTGGGCTGTGCTTGGCTGGTTGAAGTAAATGCTGGCCTGACTGGTGGTGATGCTGCCTGTGGCCTTTTTGACAGTGATACTGGGCTGGTTGGCTGGCGATGATGCTGGGCTGGTTGGCCTGGATAGTTTAGGTAGGGTCATGAGCCCCCCAGTTTAGGTAGCGCCAGGAGCCCCCCAGTTTAGGTAGTGACAGGCGCCCCCCCAGGTTAGGAAGTGACAGGGTCCCTCAGGTAGTGACAGGTGCCCCCCAGGTTAAGCAGTGACTGGGGCCCTCAGTTAGGTAGTGACAGGGACCCTCAGTAAGGTAGTGACAGGTGCCCCCCAGGTTAGGTAGCGACAGGGGCCCCCCCAGGTTAGGTAGCAACAGGGGCCCCCCCAGGTTAGGTAGCGACAGGGGCCCCCAGGTTAGGTAGCGACAGGGGCCCCCAGGTTAGGTAGCGACAGGGGCCCCCAGCTTAGGTAGCGACAGGGGCCCCCAGACCCTAATCTGCCCCTTGCGGGCACCCAATCACCCGCCAACATGCTCAGATTGCCCTCAGACCCCCCTTATCAATTCGCCAGTGCATTATTTACATCTGTTCTTCCTTGTAATAACCCACTGATCACCTGTCAATCACCTATCAATCACCTCCTTTCACTGCCACCCATCAATCACCTCCTGTCACTGCCACCCATCAATCAGCCCCTAACCTGCCCCTTGCGGGCAATCTGATCACCCACCAACACCATCAGATCACCTCCCAAGTGCATTGTTTACATCTGTTCTCTCCTCTAAACACCCACTAATTACCCATCAATCACCCCCTGTCACCACCTGTCACTGCTACCCATCAGATCAGACCCCTATCTGCCGCTAGGGCACCCAATCACCCACCCACACCCTCAGAACGCCCTCAGACCCCAGCCCTGATCACCTCGCCAGTGCATTGCTTGCATCTATTCCCCCCACTAATCACACCTTGAGACACCCATCAATCACCTCCTGTCACCACCTAGCACACCTACCCATCAGATCAGGCCCTAATTTGCCCTGTGTGGGCTCCTGATCATTCAGCCAAATCCTCAGATCCCCCTCAGACCCCCTTCCTATCACATCCACAGTGCATTGATTGCATCTATTTTCCCCTCAACCACCCCCTGAGAAACCCATCAATCACCTCCTGTCACCCCCCCCCCCCCAGCACTCCTATCCATCAGATCCGGCCCAATACAACCTGTCATCTAAGAGGCCACCCTGCTTATGCTTACCGGTTCCACAAAATTCGCCCCCTCATAGTCCACCTGTCATCAAAATTTGCAGATGCTTATACCCCTGAACAGTCATTTTGAGACGACATTTGGTTTCCAGACTACTCACGGTTTTGGGCCCGTAAAATGCCAGGGCATTATAGGAACTCCACAAGTGACCCCTTTTTAGACAAAAAGACACCCCAAGGTATTCTGTTAGGTGTATGACGAGTTCATAGAAGATTTTATTTTTTGTCACAAGTTAGCGGAAAATGATTTTTATTTTTATTTTTTTTTTCACAAAGTGTCAATTTCCGCTAACTTGTGACAAAAAACAAAAAAACAAAAACCCTTCTATAAACTCACCATACTCCTAACAGAATACCTTGGGGTGTCTTCTTTCTAAAATGGGGTAATTTGTGGGGTTCCTATACTGCCCTGGCATTTTAGGGACCCTAAACCATGAGGAGTAGTCTTGAAACCAAATGTCGTAAAATGACCTGTGAAATCCTAAAGGTATTCATTGGATCATTGGACTTTGGGCCCCTTAGCGCAGTTGGGGTGTACAAAAGTGCCACACATGTGGTATAGCCGTACTCAGGAGAAGTAGTATAATGTGTTTTGGGGTGTATTTTTACACATACCCATGCTAAGTGGGAGAAATATCTCTGTATATGAAATTATTTTTATTTATTTTTTTTTATTTTTTTTTTTACACACGAGATATTTCTCACACCCAGCATGGGTATGTGTAAAAAAACACCCCAAACCACATTATACTACTTCTCCTGAGTACGGCAATACCACGTGTGGCACTTTTTTGCAGCCTAACTGCACTAAGGGGCCCAAAGTCCAATGAGCACCTTTCGGCTTTACAGGGGTGCTTACAATTTAGCACCCCCCAAAATGCCAGGACAGTAAACACACCCCACAAATGACCCCATTTTGGAAAGTAGACACTTCAAGGTATTCAGAGGGGAGCATAGTGAGTCCATGGCAGATTTCATTTTTTTTTTTTGTCGCAAGTTAGAAGAAATAGAAACTTTTTTTTTTAGTCACAAAGTGTCATTTTCTGCTAACTTGTGACAAAAAAAAAATCTATAAACTCACCATGCCTCTCAGTGAATACTTTGGGATGTCTTCTTTCCAAAATGGGGTCATTTGGGGGGTATTTATACTATCCTGGAATTTTAGCACCTCATGAAACATGACAGGTGGTCAGAAAAGTCAGAGATGCTTCAAAATGGGAAAATTCACTTTTGGCACCATAGTTTGTAAACGCTATAACTTTTACCCAAACCAATAAATATACACTGAATGGATTTTTTCAATCAAAGACATGTAGCAGAATAAATTTGGACAAAAATGTATACAGAAATTTTATTTTATTTGAAAAATGTCAGCACAGAAAGTAAAAAAAATAAATCATTTTTTTGACAAAATTCCTGTCTTTTTTGATGAATATAATAAAAACTAAAACTTGCAGCAGCAATCAAATAGCACCAAAAGAAAGCTGTATTAGTGACAAGAAAAGGAAGTAAAATTCATTTAGATGGTAGGTTGTATGACCGAGCAATAAACCGTGAAAGCTGCAGTGGTCTGAATGGAAAAAGTGGCTCTGGTCCTTAAGGGGTTTTATGACTGCAGTCCTTAAAGCGGAATATAACCCTGCATTTCAACTTTGCTCTAAAACATTATTTACAGTATATTATATGCAACCAGCATTTTTTTTTTTACTAGACCAGCATTGGAAGGGTTACACAGAGCTTTAAAGTTCCTGGAGATTTCTGCAGACGCATCCGAAGCTGACATAGATACATTTATGTAAACAAAATGTATCTAAGTGTTGAATGTGACTCACTCTCTCTGACTGAGAAGGAGCTGGAGGACAGCCAAAGAGTGTGTAACATTTCTCAATAGATACATTTAACTAAATAGAATGTAACAATCTGAACTTCTGCATATCTCTCCACGGAACTTTACACCTCTGTGTTTAACCCTTCCAATGCTGGTCTAGTAAAAAAAAATGCTTTTTGCATATAATATGCTGTAAATAATGTTTTAGAGCAAAGTTTAAATGCAGGGTTATATTCCGCTTTAAGTGGTTAAAGTGAACCTTAAAGGGACTCCGAGCTCACCCAAAAAAAGAAAGTTGTACTCACCAGGGGCTTTCTCCAGCCCAGTGCTGGTCGGGAGGTCTCACGCCGGCGTCCTGGCTCCTCTCCTTCTCCCCGCTCCGGAATGGCTGACAGGCCGCAGCCCGGGCGACACTCGGCAGAGTGTCGGGCTGCTCCTTCCGCGTATGACGCGGCTGACGTCACATGCCGGCCGCCTCGCGTCATCACGGCGGCCGGCGTGAAAGTACTGCGCATGCGCGCTTTAATCGGAGAAGGAGAGGAGCCAGGACGCCGGCGTGGGACCTCCCGACCAGCACTGGGTTGGAGAAAGCCCCTGGTGAGTACAACTTTCTTTTTTTGGGTGAGCTCGGAGTCCCTTTAACTCAGAAAAAAAAATGCTGCCAACTAGTGTCATTTTTGTTGACAGGCCTGACAGGACTGGCCACGCGTAGCTTTTTCCACATTCCCGACTGCAATTGGCGCTATTGCGGGCCGCATGCGTACAAAATTATGCGTTATCGCATTACGAACGCATAGATATGCAACAACGCATAATTTTGTACGCATGCGGCCCGCAATAGCACTAATTGCAGTTGGGAATGCGGAAAAAGCTACGCGTGGCCAGTCCTGTCAGGCCTGTCAGCAAAAATGAAACTAGTTGGCAGTGGGGGACCAGAGGATTAGTGAGTGGCTGCGAGGGCACAGGACTGCTGCAGGGGGCTGGTAGAAGGCCCAGGTGAGTAAACTCTTTCTTTCTGACTTAAGTGTAACGATTGTGGAATTCTCTCCGTGGTCAGCGCACAGGATGTGCGCTGACACTGCGGAATTCCTCCACAAGCGTATAATTTGAGAGAACCCAGCAAAAGGTGCAATGCACCTGTAGAGGGAGATTCCTGTCGGCAGATGAAGCTGTGGAGTGCAGAGGAACAGATCCTCTGCCCTGCCACAGTCGCCAGACAGGAATTGTACGAAGGGAAGAAACGCAGGGCAAGATAGCCCTGAAAGAGAGAAAGCAAAGCGACAGAGGGTATGTGTGTCCACCAGTCTAGTCGCCACCCTGCGATGATGAACACACAACCATGAAGATCAGGTGAGAAGGCAATCGCAAGAGATGGCGATTGCTAACAGCGACACAAGACAGAATAAGCACAGAGGAGGAATGTATGTGTGTGCACCAATCTAGTCGCCAACCTGCGACGGTGGACACACAACAGAGGAAACCGAGTTAGAACGCAATCGCCTGAGAAGCGATTGCGAATGAGAATGAGCAAAGGGACAGATTGTATGTGTGTGCACCAATCTAGTCGCCAACCCGCGACGGTGCATACACAACAGCAGATATGAAGTAGGAACGCAATCGTGAGAGAGGCGATTGCCAGAGGTAACACAAGGCTACAGCAAGGCAGAGCACGAGAGTAGCAAAGGCACAGCAAATCATACAATGAGAAAATAAGGAAAATAACAAACGCTAACTAAACGTGAACACCGCACTCATTCGCAACAGCGAACGCGTTTTCTGCGCGGTCTCCGCGTGTTAAGCACAACAGAGACAAGCAGGCCTAACTAATCACCGACAGACAAACATTAAACAGAGGACGCGAGCGCTTGCTTAACGGTTACCTTACCGAGTCTCCAGCAAGCGTTCGTAGCAGACAAGACAGGTACACAAAAACAGGGATAAGTGCGAGATACGATCCACTGCTCTTTCCGCCAGAGCGAGTGCGATCCAAGTAAGGCAACAGAGCTTGCAGGATCCCCTGCTCTTTCCGCCAGAGCAAGTGCGATCCAAGTATAGCAAGAGAGACAGAACAGACAATACAAATAATACAATCCTGACTGCTCTAGCAAGGATGCCTAGTGCAGTCCCAGGAATTACTATAAGCTAATCTTCAAACAATAAGCATGGCTGACACTCCAGGCGTGTTTCACAGGACAAACCCTTATGACCAGCGACGTACTGTGGAATCACATGGTATATATAGAGCAAGCCTACAAAGGATGTGGCTAGGCAATTTGCATGACAAACCTATGCAAATTCCTCAGCAGCAGCAAGCTGCAAAACTGACAAAAGGTCTCTCCTCCAGAGACCTGCAGAATGCAGACCTGAACAGTGGTCAAAAAGCTGCCTGCCTACGCAGGCAGCTGAGTGGATCATTACATTAAGGTTCACTTTAAGCAATCGCAGAGGTGATGGTGAGTCCCAATGGCACCTCGCGGTGGTAGTACTACTGGAGGGAGGAGGATGAGACAAGTGGGCGACAAAAAAAAAAAAAAAAAACCCAGAGAGGTTTTTGTCAATGTTTTTTTTTTCTCCTTGCAGCGATAGCAATGACATGACAGCAGAGTTGTCAGTTGACCCTGAGAAAGCAGACTTTAGTAGCGAGTCAGGAGGACTAAGCGGTCAGTGCGGCAGCACAGAACGACCATGGCACCTCACTGGTAGTACCACAGTTTGATAGTGCTGCCCAAAAAATTATATGCATCCGTGGACCTTGGCAGTGGGAATGCAGACTTCAGTAGCGACTGAGTCAGGAGGACTAAACAGCCGGTCAGTGCAGCAGTCATCCAATATGACATGCCTTTCCTCTTCCTGTGCTGCCGTGTCCTCCTCCCCAAACCGCCATCTACGTACAAGGGCAGCAGCTCTGCTCCTCCTCATTCAGGTTAGGGACCTCCAACTCCTCCACTACCTGTAAGCCCTCCTGTGAACTGGACTGTGCTGCCAACTGCTCCTGTCCTGATCCAGCTGCCTCAGGGATGTCTCCCAATCTTCCATCAAATTGCACATTGCCCTGTCCAGCAGGAAAACCATGGGCACCCTCTCACACACGAAGGCCCGTGGGGACTTGCTGGTTGTTGGGGACGCTTTTGTCCAAAATGTAGGCCCTGAGAGACACCCTGTGCTGGCACAGCCTCTCCAACATGGCCCCCATTGATGGCACCACAGCACGAGAATTGTGCCCAAAAATTGTAAGTATCCTTGGACCCTGGCAGTGGGAACACAGACTTTAGTACCTAAACACAAGATACAACATGTGTTCCAGGGTCTGAGGCACATACAGATAGTCCCAATCATCATCATCATCAGTGGCTTAGCTAAGAAGCTCTGGGCCGCGGTGCAAGTTTAACATTGGGGCCCCCAAGCACTCTAAACAAGGGCAACCACAGTGTCAGAGGTACAAGAAGGGGATGGGGAAACTGTGGGTTAACCCATTCGTGTTCCGTCGTTTTCACTTGAGAAATGTTCACCTTCCATTCATTAGTCTATAACTTTATCACTACTTATCACAATGAACTGATCTATATCTTGTTTTTTTCCGCCACCAATTAGGCTTTCTTTGGGGGGTACATTTTGCTAAGAGCCACTTTACTGTAAATGCATTTTAACAGGAAGAATAAGAAAAAAACGGAAAAAATCATTATTTCTCAGTTTTCAGCCATTATAGTTTTAAAATAATACATGCCTCCATAATTAAAACTCACGTATTGTATTTGCCCATATGTCCCGGTTATTACACCGTTAAAATTATGTCCCTATCACAATGTATGGCGACAATATTTTATTTGGAAATAAAAGGTGCATTTTTTCCGTTTTGCATCTATCACTATTTACAAGTTTAAAATTTACTTTTTGTAGTATTACTTTTTGGCGACAAGATGGCGGCCATGAGTTTGTTTACATGACGTCACTTTGAGCGTAACAAGCGCTTAGAGCGACGCATGGGGGAGGTAACAGCCAGAAAAGGCGCAGCTTCCGAGAGAAGCTGTCGCTTTTTCAGCGGGGGAGAGGAATCAGTGATCGGGCACCATAGCCCGATTCACTGATTGACTGGCTAACGAACTACGGGCCCGGGAGCACTCGTGCACGCGCACGATCAGCCGCGGGAGCGCGCATGGTTCCTGGACGTATTTTCTACGTCCAGAAACCAAAATAGGTTAATAATCATTACTATTCAAATCAACTATAGAAAAGAATATTATCAGCACAAGACCAATAATGAGCTAATATTGTGTTTGAGGAGTGGGCCCCTCGGGGCCTCTCCAGCCAAAGGGCCCTGATGCGGTGGCTACCTCTGCACCCCCTATTGCTACGCCACTGATCATCATAGAATTCTTCTCCTGACCCCCCCCCCCCCCACCACCATCACCTCTGCGCCCCAACATCCCTAGACAAAGACCCCTCATCATCCTCAACATAAACTTGGGATGCTGGCCTGAGCCCAACCTCCTCCTCCAAATCAGGTCCCATCATCTCCTCTGGCTGTTGGGGAGCATGTCACAACTTGCGTGGGGGCATTGGCTGTTGCTGCTGCTGGGAGTGCTGCTCACAGCGGATGTCTGTGAGAAACTCATGATGGGCTGCTCCTCCATCATCATGTCCATCAATGCCGGTGAGTAAAGCACTTGAACGACCATACGGCGTCGAGCCAAGGTGCTGAAAATGGGTGACACCGCTGTCTGCTGACTCGGCCCAGGCAGTGCTGCGGATAGACGCCTTTCTGATGCACCCGCTACAGCTGAGCACCCTCTCCCTGGCCGTGGACCAGTCCTAGAACTGGTGGAGGCAATGGCACTCCCTCTCCTGCTACCCCCACAACCCCTGCCAGACATGTTGGATAACAAATATTTCAAGGTGGAGAAAGTGTGCTGTTTTTCACGGTCAATACCTGTGTGGGCCTGGGGACAGACGGCATATAACAGGGAGCTTTTATTGATTTTTCAGTAAAGGAAAAACAAACAAAAAATGAATACCGTAATCGAACACAAAAATCAGTGGACAGCGCCGCGGTCTGCTTGCACTATGCGCAATGGTTGCACGCTACTAGCACAGTACAATGTCACTGGCTTAACTTAGTGGACTGAACAACAGTGGCAGTGACTGTCTGCAAGTAGTAAGTGAAGATTATCACTGGCTGATGAGCTGAATATAAGTGATCAGTGATGCAGTAAAAGAAAATAATAAACAGCACAAACAGTAGTGGACAGCTATCTGCCTGCATTATGCGCACAGCAAACTAACAGCCAGGCTGCACATTAGACTAGTACCACACAGTAGAAAGTCACAGAGTAAACAGTGACTGACCAGTGACAGTAACTGCAACTAACTGAAGTTGATCACTGGCTGGCTGGCTGAGTTAGCTAACAAGTATACAGTACAGTAGTATAAGCAGTCTGAACCTGCCTGCCTGCACTAAGCACAGTAATCACTAGTACACTCTCACTGTGACTACACTCACTACAGCTAACTGAAGTAATAACTCACTAACAGGCTAGCTAGCTAAATACAACTTTCAAGTACAGTATCAGAGCAATGTAAGGACTGAAAACGCTGCATTTTGACACACAAAATGCTCTTGCTTTAGCAACAATGGCCTGGAGATGATCCTCTCAGTGCCACAGTCTCAGCAAGGACGGAGCTTTCCAGTATGGCCATCACTTTATATACAGGAGGGAAGGGCATAGCCTCCACTCCTATGATTGGTTGCTAGGGCCTGGCTGGGGGCCTCTTATTGGCCCAGGGAAGTCATTTCCGCTTATCACGACCTAACCATGGCTTCCCCGCTGTGCCCACGATCGTGGATGTCTGGATATTAAAAAATTCCCGGGAATATCGTGGCCGTGTACCATGGTTCAATTTTCAATTCACGGCTCCAGATTTCGAAGCCGAATAGTCAGAAAATGCTCGTGGTCCACGGCTAATCCATGATCACGAGTTCGTGGTGAGCATCCCTACCATTAACAAAACATGCTCCACCATCTGTGCTGCTCCACCAACTCGCATATAAGCCGAGGGGGTAACTTTTCAGCACATTTTTTTGTGCTGAAAAATTAGGCTTATACGCCAGTATATACAGTACCTACATTTTTAAAATGTGTACTTTTTAAATATAGTCACTTGGAACATTCGTTCTGGCTAAGACTACTCAAATAGCAGTGCTATTCACTTTACACATAATTTGGTCTCATTAATCTCATTCTTCCACAAGTGCTTTAAACAGCAGGACTTTATGACTAAACTTCTTTTGCATGCCAATAGTGACTATAGAAATTGCTGTACTTGACAACATGACTGAATTTTACCTCTAATTTATACTCGATTTTATCTTTTCCTTTCTTTCCTTCAGCTGCATTCCTACCTCTTGAATGACACAGAAACAGATTGATCTAGAACCTGTGTTTCAGGAAGAAAATTTTGAATCTTCATTTTTGCAACAAGTCAAGTAAATGTTAGGCTAGGGTCAGAGAGAATAGAAAGGGTAAAGAAAAAAAAATGAATGAGAAAATGGAGAAGAGAAGTGAAAAGAGAGAGATAAGGCATGATACAGTGGGGAGTCTACTTTAGAGCAGTCCATTGTGTTAAATTCACCTAATCACTACTCTACACGTAAACATTTTTAACAATTAAGGTCGCCATACATCAAATGATTTTGGCAGTCGATTGATTAGGAAAACAGATCTCTCTCTGATCGAAACTGATTGGAGAGAGACAGGGGCATAACTAGAAATCACTGGGCCCACCTGCAAAAATTTGGATGGGCCCCCCACCCCAGGTATAGGTGCTGAAGCAGGTGGTTTCGGCGCATGAAGCTCACCGCCAGGTGCCCCGAGTACAAATAGCCAGGTATAGGTTCTCCCAGTGTAGCCAGGTATAGGTGCCCGTCACCAGTATAGCCAGGTATAGGTGCCCTCAGTATAGCCATGTATATGTGCCCTTAGTATAGCTAGGTCTAAGTCCCCCCAGTATAGCGCAGTATAGTTGCCCTCATTATAGCTACCCACAGTATAGCTAGGTTTAGGTGCCCACAGTATAGCTAGGTTTAGGTGCCCACCAGTATTGCCAGGTATAAGTGCCCCCAGTATTGCCAGGTATGGACACCCACAGTATAGCCAGGTATAGGTGCCCTCAGTATAGCAAGGCATGGGTGCCCACAGTATAGCTAGGTATGGGTGCCCACAGTATAGCCAGGTATGGGTGCCTACAGTATAGCCAGGCATGGGTGCCCCTCAGTATAGTCAGGCCACAGTATAGCCAGGCATGGGTGCCCACAATATAGCCAGGTATGGATGCCAACAGTGCAGCCAGTTAGGTGCCCGCAGGGTCACAGCGCATGAGAGGAGAGCATTGGCCACCCACATCAGCAGGAAGGGTGGACACTCCCCCCTCCCTCACCTCAGGCTCTCCCCTCAGCACTCCCCCCTGCAGCATTAATCAGTGTCAGCAGCGGTGGGCAGGGAAACTGAGATTCCTCCATGCATTCCACTGCAGAGGTCTGGTCTAAGTGCCTGACGCTACTTCCTGATCAACAGGAAGTATTGTCAGATGCTTAGAGAGAGGAACCTCTGGCAGTGGAATGCATGGAGGTATGTCAGTGTCCCTGCCCACCGCTGCTGCCACTGATTAATGCTGGAGCGGGGAGCACTGAGGGGAAAGTCCGAGGTGAAGGGGGGGGGGGGGGGAGTGGCCCGCCTCCCCACTGCTGTGGGTGGCCAATGCCCTCCCCTCATGCACTGCAACCCCTCCAGCACCCCAAAACAGCCAGGGGTGGGTCCTAAAGGGGAATACCCCCGCAGGTGCATGGCCTACAGCCCCTATTGTTATGCCACTGGAGAGAGATATGCTTGCTGCCATAGATCGCAGGCTATTTCGGGAATGAGGTACAAGAGTGTGGAGATAGCGTCAGACAAGTATTAATGCATGGGCACCCGGAGGGATACATGTAAATTGGTGGGGAGTGCAACCGGGGTTTCTGTTGCATTCGTCATTCACCATTATTGCACGCAGTTGCCACTGCACACCCGATCAGCGACAACTTAAACCTGCATCTACAGGGGTTGCCTAAGAGGTAACCCATGTTTGTTGTGAGTATATTCATCTCACACTTATATTTATCCACGGTTTCCAATACATACTACACTATATTGGGCTCTCTGTGTTTCTCATCTAAGTGAATGGGAGTGTTTGTACCAGGCTTTGACCGGCGTTTACATGAACGCGGCGTTCAGGGCCCGATTTTTCCTGCCGTTCAAGGTGACCCTGGACGCAACATGTAGTGTTCCTGGGAAGTTAACCGCCATGGGTAATGTTTCGCTAGGGGAAGAAAAACGCCGACCGCATCCGAAAGCTACGTAAAGGCTGCTGAAAACCCAAATGCGTTGCCGCCGCAACGCCACCAAACGCAACGCCACAGAAAGCCGGGCAGACGCCCGTGTGAACCAACCCTTTAACAGAGGGGTTTTTTTTTTGGGGGGGGGGGGAATACAAATATTTTATTGCCCAAGCTCTAAAAATGAATGAATGCACTAAAAGCACATAAAAACAACACAGTGATTAAATAATGGGAGAAGAAACTAAAAGAAAAAAAAAAAAGAGACAAAGCTATGTAAGTGTTCCACGGTATGCAAAAATATCTGGTGAACCTGTAAACCAAGATATCAAGATCTAAAACTGAAATTCACAGTATTTGACTGAGCAAAAAGTTACTATACTAATTGCCTCTGCTAGAAATGCAAGATAGAATATGATAATGCCTCCATATTCAGAAAACCTGCAACTCACTTAACTTTTTTCATACAAAGATAGAAACATTTGTTCACGTCTTCTGTCCAGACATAGCCATTGACGATATGGTAGCCTTATTTGAAATATTAAAGCAGACCAAATACCGTCTTTCCCCAAATATAAGACACGGTCTTATATTCTTTTGTTGGAAGTAGTATGTCCTAGGTCTTATTCTCGGGGAGGTGTGTGGTCTCCTACCGCGCCTCCCGTGTGGCTGCGTCCCCATCTGTTCTAAGTAACTTGTCCGGTGTCAGCAGCGGCATATTATTCAAGCTGTGAGGGCGCCCTTTGACCCTCACGCTGACACTATGCAGTACGCGTTGCCGGCTCTGCACTGGCGCTCTCCTTATGCCATAATCATGTGCGCCCGGAACGCATCAGCCGGGGTAGGTCTTCTATTTCAAGCATGCTTGAAATATAACCTAGGCCTTATTTTCACGGTAGGTCTTATAATAGGGGAAACACGGTAAGAACAATCAGAGAGAAGGATGATCTCCATTGGTACACGAATGACAAAAAAGCATATAACAATAAAATAATAAAAACAAACACCTCAATTTTTTGACTGATGTAATGCCATGTCAGTTTTTTACAAACTTGAAACCATTGATTTGCCAGAGATACCAATATAGAAGGGAATTAAATCACTGTTACAAAGATGGAACCAAATAAGACAGCAACAACTGGAAACACAAACACTAGACTAGAGGCATATCCAGTTCAACCACTGGTAAACCACGCCAAACAAAAATAAAATAAGGAAACAAGCAGATTACACAGTGCAGTGTTTGTTAGCCAGCCCCCCCCCCCCCCCCTTGTAAGATTCTAGAGTAATACCATCTGTATGGATATCCTAAGGATTGAACTTTATCCCAATCATTAGCCAATACACTATTTCCCATGAGAAATCTTCAACTTTTCTCAAGTCAGGGACATCTGTATCGCTGATATCGTGGTGAAACACCTCTCAAAGTGTGATGACAGGGTCATGGCCCTGATAGTTTCCACTTTATGAGTCTCATTAGATTGTGGGAAATGGCTGTTTCCAGCTGCCCAGCAAGCAGTATCTCTGTGCATAGAACTCTCAGTAAATGAACATTCTGCAGAGTTCACCTGGCAGGACTAAATATGTAATCACTAGTGATACATTTCTAAATTTAAATCAGGGAGAGGAAAGATTTTACAATGGGTAAACACAGTTATTTATACATGAATATTGTAAAAAGTAAGCAATTTTTTTCATTACGTTATTTTCACTACAGTTCCTCTTTAAAGGGAACTTTAACTGAGAGGGATACAGATATTTCCTTTTAAACAATACCAGCTGCTTGGCAGCCCTGCTGATCTCTTTGATTGCAGTAGTGGCTGAATCACACCCTGAAACAAGCATGCAGCTAATCCAGTCTGACTTCAGCCAGAGCACCTGATCTGCATGCTTGTTCAGGGGTTGTGGCTAAAAGTATTAGAGACACAGGATCAGCAGGAGAGTCAGGCAACTGGTATTATTTTAAAAGGAAAAAAAATGTGTATCCTTCTCAGTTTAGGTTCCCTTTAACCACCCTGGCGTTCTGATTAAATCGCCAGGGTGGCTGCGGGAGGGTTTTTTTTAAATAAAAAAAAAACTATTTCATGCAGCCAACTGAAAGTTGGCTGCATGAAAGCCCACTAGAGGGCGCTCCGGAGGCGATCTTCCGATCGCCTCCGGCGCCCAGAATAAACAAGGAAGGCCGCAATGAGCGGCCTTCCTTGTTTTGCTTATATCGTCGCCATAGCGACGAGCGGAGTGACGTCATCGACGTCAGCCGACGTCCTGACGTCAGCCGCCTCCGATCCAGCCCTTAGCGCTGGCCGGAACTTTTTGTTCCGGCTACGCTGGGCTCAGGCGGCTGGGGGGACCCTCTTTCGCCGCTGCTCGCGGTGGATCGCCGCAGAGCGGCGGCGATCAGGCAGCACACGCGGCTGGCAAAGTGCCGGCTGCGTGTGCTGCTTTTTATTTGATGTAAATCGGCCCAGCAGGGCCTGAGCGGCAGCCTCCGGCGGTGTTGGACGAGCTGAGCTCGTCCAGACCGCTCAGGTGGTTAAAGCCAGCTTCTTCATCAGAGCTGATGAAGCTGAGTAATGTAGTTGTAATGTAGGAGGAATTGCATTATGGTACAAACAGTCATTCATAAATTATACTGTATATGCAGACAGAGGCGCCAAAAGGATAAAATGTTCTAAAAAGGTTAAAATGAGAGGAGGCAGCGGTGGACTTTCCTCCTCCACGCAGACACACGAGTGTTGTATATATTCAAAACAACAAAGATTTATTTGTATACTCCAGAAAGTGCATGTTCTTACACTTTTTGTCATTAGTTTATAAATATGACAAAAAAAGATGCTATAAGTCATGACTTGTACAATTGTCTCCTTTGTTTCTAGAAAGACCAAACCTACATTGCATAAAAATTGGTACTTTTCTTTCACTAGGCTTCCCATTTCTTTTGTGCTGGTGAATTAGAGTTTTTGTTATTCAGGGCCAAATTGAAAGACCTTCTTCAGGCTACCACTGATTCTGAAACTTAAAGAGTAACTGTCAGGCTGCAAAAGCTAATTTAAACCTTTATTCTACTGTGTTAAACAGTTTAGAAGGAAGCCAAAAAGGCAATACTGAAGTTAAAAATCTCTCTTACTTTTGATGTGTGCTGAACAGCAAGGATGTTAGACCCAAGCTCTTAAAAGGACGACAGGCCGCATACCATACTGCAAAGCATTCTGGGGCTGCTTGGGTCCTCCCCTTGGCTGCTAGTGAGAAGTCACAGGCTCATGTTACAACAGCCAGCACTGAAAAATCTCTGGGCAGAGTATACTGCATGAGTCCGCTATTGTTCCTAGCCACATGGCTAATTAATATTCACTGCACAGTAGTGTTGTATTTTTTTCTGAGTGGAATCATCAGGAAGCAGGCAGGACATGACGACACATTTGGCTTCATAGGAGACAGACAAACATGGAACCTGCCATGAGCTGTCAGGAGCATCATTCTCTGCAAATACTATATAAAAATTCTGTGAAATCCAATCGTGGACAGTGAAATGCATATGTAATGTAAGTACAGCCAATCTTTAGCTACTGATATATGTGTTTTTTTTCTCTGAGACCTTATACCTAACAGCTCCTCTTTAAAAAACAGAAAGAGTCTGAAGGGAAAACTAAAGGTGCCCTCTAACTTTCTAATTTTACCTTTCAATTGATTGGATGCATCAGATTGGATAATGTTGATGGTGTCAATCGATAATCAATCCGATTATCAATCCATTTTTTAAATCAATTCTATCAGAATTGATCGGATTGGTTATAAATGTTATCCTATGTATAAGCCTGAACAATGCTTTTTGGACATTTCCTTCTGATTGTAATTATTGAATTTTAAGGTCAATAGGAAAATAAAATTGGATTGTTAGTGGGCACCTTCACTTTGTTTTACATACAACTTTACATTTTCTTTCTCATGCGGATTTGCTCCCATTAGCTTTGTTTTTTTCTTCTTTGTGATAGTCTGTCGTCTCCATTGTCAAGTGGGTGGGAGGACAATTTCCTTTCAGATCGAATTAAACTAAATATATTCAACCGCTGTTCATAAAGTTTCATTCAACACTGTTATCTGTTCATTAAGTTTTGACTGTCATGAAGTTACCATTATTGGTTAGTATTCATGTCTTGTAAATGTGTAGTTTTAAATTATGTTTTAACTATGCTAGCAGTAACCTTCTAATGTGTATTAATGCCCTGGTGTCAGGTTTTAATAAATGAACTATAACATAATAGCTAACATTGAAATAATTAGCTAAGCACATTAGCACAGAAAGATAAATGTATATATCAGGACAAAGCCTGCTAATAAATCTCTACCCCCAAAGATCACACTGTGCACTGTAATCCTGCTCACTCCGTGATCTGTAAATTATATTCATTAGATTGTGCATGACTTCTCTCACTAGTATACATAATATCTGTTCTGCCTCAGCCGAGGTTCCGTATTGCATTGCCATTGTAACTGTTAAGTCTCTCTGCATCATGCATGTTATTTAGTTAGTATGCAGCAATGTCATCATTTTCTGTAATGCCCTTTTTCCATTATTTATTTTTTCCCCTCCTACTTCCTGTTGACAGTTACTCAGAGTAGGGCATTCTGGGAAATATATCCGAGGGAACTTTTTTCCTGAGATGTGGTGTGGAGGACACACTTTTTTTAACCTTCACCAGAGTATGTATCTCCAAGCATCACATCAGTATTGTTAAACTAATAAAAATAGACGTGATTACTAAAAAAAGGTACTTACGTATTACCCAGTCTGGAAAGTTTGGCAGCTTTTTGTTAAAGTTCTGTTTGATCCCCTAGCCAGGACTAACCATTTTTGAAAAGCTGAAAGTCCCAGCTTTCCTATGCACTGGGTCCCGAGTCAATGCAATGGCACATTTCCAGGTTAGGGGGGTATGGGGGACAGGTGTTCCCTGCACTTTGGAATGGAGTCTCCTGCCCATGCCAGTAAGACAGAGAGGAGACGAGGGTGCATAGCTGCATTGCTCCTTCATCTGTAATGAGAGACTCAGGGCACTTGACATACGTTTTGAAGATTTTACTGCAAAAGAAGAAGACGACCTACCGGGTGTGGTGCTTATCATGTCGGGTTTGTCCCGTACCTCTGTAATTGCACTTTCTGTGGCCAAGTTCATGGGACACCCCTCCTTCAAAACCCCATAACTTGGGAACGGAGCATCATACCGACTCGGGACCCGGTGCAACAGAAAGCCTTTCAGCCTACCAAAAATGGTCAGATCTTACTGGGGGAGCAAACAGAAATTTAACTAAAAGCTGCTAAATTTTCCAGATGGGATAAAATGCAAGTACCTCCCCCCCCCCCCCCCAAAAAAAAAAAAAAAAAAAAAAAAAAACAGACGTCTTGGAATGTTTTTTGATATCTGATTGAAGCAATCATATCAGTGACTCTCTGCTGTCCATGAGGTAGGAAGTTACCAAATTGAGAACTGAAATCAGAATAATATCCATTATTCAAATCTAAAGTATTATATATTTGAGAAGTTCAATTCGGCTTCTCCCCATGGAGATATTCATAAAACTGCCTCTAGAGCGAGGAAAACACAGTGAGGACTTTCTTCCTGTTCCAACCAATACAGGGAACTTGATTAATTTATGGGAAATCAAAGCTACCATTATTTTTTTTGTAGTGGGACAAAAGGAACTAAACGTCTTCTGCTGAAAATGTATAACAAATTACAGCATCTGTGCCCTGAATCTAAGTAATTGCAAGTCATATAATTTCCACATGTACAAAAAGTTTTATCCATAATGCATTATTTCAGAAACCGTGGGAAGAGGATTGTAGAGAAATCCTAAGCTTTCAGGTGATTTTAGGCAGCTTATAGACAGATAGCTTGATTATAAGTAGATGGAGCATCTCTGTTAACTTGATAGTGGATTGCTTAGTATGTGTATAAACTTAGTAGCTCATTCAAAATCCTGTGTGTCATTATTCCCAGTGGCGTAACAATAGGGGCTGCAAGCCATGCAGCTACAGGGGTCCCAGGACCCCTCTGGGGCCTGCCTAGGGGGCAGGAGGGGTCGCAGCATGAGGGGAGAGCATGGCAACCAACATCAATGGAAAGGGGGGCCACCCCCCCCCCTTCTTCCCCTTGGGCTCTCCCCTCAGCGCTCCCCCTCCAGCATTCATAGGTGGCAGCAGTGGCGGGCAGGAGCACAGACACACCTCCATGCGTTCCACCGCCGGAGGTTCCGATCTCTAAGCGTCTGATGCTACTTCCTGTTTATCAGGAAGTAGCGTGTGGCACTTAGAGATTGGACCTCCACGCAAGGGCGTAGCAATGGGGATAGCAGCCATAGCGTTGCTATGGGGCCCCATGGCAGCCCTACATCACAGGGGCCCGCAGCTGAGAGGACTTCTCCCTCGCCTCACCTGGGGTCCCCCCTCCTTTTATCAGCGGCGGGAGGTGCGGCATATACAGGAAGCTCCGGCGGGGTAATCAGCTGCTAGAGGTTCAGCTGCCTCCGGGCTACACTGTCTCCTCTGTATTGCTGCTCGCACCGCTTCCTGGTTTATTGTGAGCAGCAATACAGAGAGGAGACACCGTAGCCCGGGAGGCAGCTGAACCTCTAGCGGCTGATTACCTTGCCGGAGCTTCCTGTATATGCCGCTCTCTCGCCGCTGATGGAAGGAGGGGGGATCCCAGGTGAGGCTGGGGGGATAGGAGTCGGGCCCCGACCCCACTAACTACTTGGCTAACTACCCTCCCACCTGGCTACCTAACTGCTCACCCTCCCACCCGGCTACCTAACTGCCTACCCTGCCACCCAGCTACCTAAATGCCTACCCTGCCACCCAGCTACCTAACTGCCTACCCTGCCACCCAGCTACCTAACTGCCTACCCTGCCACCCAGCTACCTAACTGCCTACCCTGCCACCCAGCTACCTAACTGCCCACCCTGCCACCCAGCTACCTAACTGCTCACCCTGCCACCCAGCTACCTAACTGCCCACCCTGCCACCCAGCTACCTATCTGCCCACTCTGCCACCCAGCTACCTATCTGCCTACCCTGCTACCTATCTGCCTACCCTGCCACCCAGCTACCTAACTGCCCACCCAGCTACCTACCTGCCCACCCTGCCACCCAGCTACCTAACTGCCCACCCTGCCACCCAGCTGCCTAACTTCCCACCCGGCTACCTAACTACCCACCCGGCTACCTAACTACCCACCCGGCTACCTATCTGCCTACCCTCCCACCCAGCTACCTAACTGCCTACGCAGTGCAGTGCCTGCACCACAAATAGTGTGCCAGCCTGCCCAACCACCCTCCCTCCAGGTAATTAATGTTAGCCCACTATAGACCTAACTACATATACTGCATTTTGTGGGGAAATCTGGCGACAATCTGATTGCAATTTGTGGGGAAATCTGCCAACAATCTGGTTGCATTTTGTGCGCTGAGGGGAGAGCCCAAGGTGAGGGAGGGGGAAGTGGCCCCCCCCTCCCCTCCGATGTAGTAGCTATGCTTTCCCCTCATGCTGCGACACCTCCTAACCCCAAAACGGCCCTGAACGGGCCCATTTACATTTTCACAGGGGGGCCCAGTGATTTCTAGCGACACCCCTGATTATTCCTTCTGTTTTTACAATAAGTTTTGAATCAGGATGATACCATTTATTGGAAAGCAAGGGGAGAGGGAGCGCTCCAATGGTGCATTAACCAGCCTGGCGTTCTATTAAGATCGCCAGGCTGGCGACCGGACGTTTTTTTTTTTTTAATTAAAAAAAAAAAAACTATTGCATGCAGCCAACTGAAAGTTGGCTGCATGAAAGCCCACTAGAGGGCGCTCCTGACGTGTACTTCTGATCTCCTCCGGCGATCAGAAGTAACAAGAAGGGCCGTGAAGAGTGGCCCTTCTTGTGTTGCTTTCCTCGTCGCCATGGCGACGAGCGGAGTGACGTCATGGACGTCAACCAACGTCCTGACGTCAGCCGCCTCCGATCCAGCCCTTAGCACTTGCCAGAACTGTTTGGTCCGGCTGCGCTGGGCTCATGCGGCTGGGGGGGGGGACCCTCTTTCGCCGCTGCACGTGGCGCATCGCCGCACTGTGGCGGCGATCAGGTAGCACACGCGGCTGGCAAAGTGCCGGCTGCATGTGCACCTTTTTATCAAAATCGGCCCAGCAGGGCCTGAGCGGCAGCCTCCGGCGGCGATGGGACGAGCTGAGCTCGTCCATACCGCCCAGCAGGTTAACACTTTTATTAATAAAACACTCAAATAATTTTGCACGTACAAACTTTTGAAGTAGAAGATCGCATTTGGAAGCCGCCAACAAGCTCTCTTGCAGCCCCTGAGCTTGGCCAGAGCTAAAAGGAGTGGTGGTAGTCGGCACTTTAACACGCCTTCTTCGGGTCATTGGTAAAGTGCTGAAAAACGTAGTGACATCAGATGGCACGCTGTGACATCAAATGGCATGCTGTGAGGAGGACCCATCCTGTTCGCTTCTCCTTGACTACTACAGCTCCTGTTAGCTCTGGCCAAGCTCAGGGGCTGCGAGAGAGCTCGTTGGCGGCTTCCGAATGTGATCTTTTACTTTAAAAGTTTGTAAGTGCAAAATTATTTGCATGTTTTATTAATAAAAGTGTTAATGCACCATTGGAGCGCTCCCTCTCCCCTTACTTTCCTACACAGACAACTGGCACCACCCAACATTGGGAGAGAGCACCTGGAACATATTTCGACAATTGAAGGGCCAGTGTTTAGTAGACTAGCGCAAGTAAAAGTACACTTCTTTTGATACCACTTATTGAGTAACTTAACTGGTATCATCCTGACTAGAGATGGCCTGAACGATTTGCCAGGCGGATAATTCACGCGGATATCAGCTACCCGCGTCCGCGGCGGATTGCAGACACATAGCGCGTTCAACCCGCCTCCTATACTTTGTCATTGGGCTAAACTTTGATCCTCTACTAAACCTTGATCCTGTACATCAGTCAGCAGACACATGGCAGCCAATCAGGCTGCACTCCCTCCTGGACCCCCGCCCCCCCTATAAAAGCATCGGCCATGTTCTCGCTCTTCTGATCTTGCTATAGTGAGAGGAAGGGACAGAGCTTGCTGGAGCTAGGGAAAACGTTAGTTAGGCTGTTAGCTTGCTCCTCGCTCAATCTTGTTGCTGAAAGCACCCCACAAATAGCGTGTGTGTTTGCGTGTGCGTGTGCATGTGTGTGTGTCCACAGACTTACTTACTAAAGCATAGCTGTCTTTGTGTGGGACACTGCATATACATAGAGCCCACAGACAGTTGCCAGCCAGGCTAGCTGGGATTTGTAGTCCCACACTGTATTACCATACCATTGTATATCTTTTCACTGCATACAGGGGTGCTTCTAGCCAATTTGTCACTCCAGGCGAGAAAACCTGTGGCGCCCCCATGGAGCCCCCCTCTATGAAAATAATTGTAATGCTGCAACGTTTCACCAGGAAATAATCGTAATGTCGCAGCATTTTACCAGGAAATACATGTAATGCGGTAATGACAGGAGGAGCCACAAGGGGACAGAAGGAGGCACACAGAGGGACAGAATGAGGCACAATGGGGGACAGAATGAGACGCACAGGACAGAAGGAGGCACAGAAGGACAGAAGGACAGAAGGAGGTACACAGAGGGGCAGCGGGAGGTACAGGGGGACAGAAGAAGGCATGAGGGCCAGAAGGAGGCACAAAAGAGGTCAGAAGGAGGCACAAAGGGTTAAAGAAGGATCTCACAAGGCACAGAGGTGGCAGCTGCCCTTAACTTACGCTAAGTAGATGCAGCAGAAGCAAGTAATAGAACACCGCAGAGGCGGGGCTTAATTTTGGGGTGGGGCTTAATCCAGCAACAAGGTGCCCCTCAGGACCAATGGCACTCCAGGCACTGTACTGCCTTTGCCTAAAGGCGCCCCTGACTGCATATGCGATTTAACTTACTAAAGCATAGCTGTCTTTGTGGGTGACACTGCATACATAGAGCCCAGAACCTCGTTGACACACCTGCTCTGCTTCTGCTTTCCCACAAAAACTTAACACTACAACTAGCAACACAACTGCTCCACTTGATGAGTCAGAGGAGTTATTCACACATAATGCATTTAGTGATACACTTGGGGTTATCCAGCCAACACGCCCTTCAAGGCCTGCTGTTGTCACCACCCGAATGCTGACATTCCAAAATTAACCAGTGTAGCATTTTTGCTTGATTGTGTGCCTCTGATACCAGCAATGCCATCTGCAACCTCTGCCAAAAGAAACTGATCTGATTCGGATATCCGGTTGGATATACGAATCTAGATACTGTAACTAAGGAGAGGACGTCCATGACGTCATTGAGCCACTCAGAGGGCTCCCAGCCTAAGCCCTAGCAACCAATCACAGAAGGGAACCCTGGCCAGCCCCTCCTGACCTCATTGAGCCAATCAGAAGGCTCCCAGCCTAAGCCCTAGCACCCAATCACAGAAGGGAACCCTGGCGAGCCCCCCCATATATTAAGGAGGGGTGCCATGATGAGAAATCTCGTCCTTGCTTGTGACTGCTCACAGAGAGACATGCTCCAGTTCTGCTGGCCTAGCAAGTGCTGTATACAGTAATAAACCTTAAGGTTTTCAGTGATTAATACTTTCACTACACTATTGTTCTATTGTTTATTAGTTAGTTAGCTTGATTTCATTCAGTGACAGTCAGACAGCAGCTGCTATTAGGTCCTGTACTTTATTAAAGTGGAATGAAACGCAGCATTTCTTCTTTGCTCTAAAAGATTATTTACAGCATATAATATACTAACACAATTTTTTTTTTTTTAAACAGCATTCAAAGGGTTAAATCACTGGACTGACTTTCTCCTGCAGGGTCAGCCTGCATCTGAACTGGTGATAAGCTTATCTCACATTCTTTACTTGATACAATTAAGTAAATCTTCTCGGACTGTGCAGAAAATTCTGCTAATGTGTCCTGAACTGAAACACTGCTCAGAAATCATTGCTGGGTGCATTTAAAAGAGAAATACAACAGTTATGAATAAAATGCACCAGCAGCTTTCAAAGTAAATAAACATGAACTTTGGGAACTTATAATTTCTAAATTAATAATAATACTTGTGCACAAAAGCAAATATGATAAGTGTATAGGTTATAAAAAGTAGGAAAACACATTTGTATTGAATATTTTGTCGGAGTTTAAAAACGCTTTAAAGAAAGGTAAACTTTCAATAAAAAATTCATAAAGTGTAGGTTGGTACTATTCAACTTATTTTGTAGTATAGAATATTGAGCTTGTTTTACTGTCTGCAGCCATCTATACTTTTCCAGACATAGGCCTCAATTCACTAAAATTATCTCCTGTCTTTAATAACTCTTCTAGAGTTGTTACCATGGTGATAAGGCATGATAGTATTCAGGAAACATTTGACCTCAGGCAAACCTAAAGTTAACTCTTCTGTCTTTAAGTTAACTTTAAGTTAACTCTTCAATCCTTAAAATAACTCCAGAGTTAAAGACAGGCTGTTAATTAACTGCATGTGAAAATAACTACAGAGGAGGTAAATTAACTACAGAGGAGGTAAATTAACTACAGAGGAGGTAACGTAAGGAATGACGAGATAAGATAACTCTCTCACTGGTGGAGGTAAGTTTTCTCTTGCCTTATTATCTCCAGCATGATCTTAGTGAATTGAGGCCATAGTACATGACTCAAAACAAGCTTAGACAACAATCTCTTTTAGTAGAGTCTGTATAGTCCACCTGCATCCTTTTTTAGCACTCACAGCTTATTGTGCTTAATTTCAGAAGGATTTTTTTTCTTTACACAAAAATGTATGCATCCTTGAAATAGGTTTATGGATTAGCTTTTACTAGACAGAAAGATCTAGACACCATACGATTGACTGGGATGGCCTGATATTTTGAAAAAAAAACTGTATTAATTTATTTCATTCTACAAAATCACTCACCAGTAATAAGGTTGTCCACCAAAGTAGTTGGCATGCAGAAAATCCCGACCAATAAGTCGCTGACAGCAAGGTTGAGAATAAACATGTTGGTCACTGTACGCATCTGCCGGTTCTTGAGTACGATGAAGCACACCAACATGTTGCCAATCATACACATGAGAAAGATAAAAGTGTAGGCTAGGATAAACATGGCAGCTATGAATGAAGAGTGCTGATAGTAGAAGGAGAATGTCAAATTTTCTCTAGAGATATGAGACTTGTTCCCAAATCCTAGGGAGCTGATGTTAAAAGGTGGCACGAAGGGACCTAAGAAAGGAAAGAAAAATGAAAGGGAAATGAATTAGCATGCTGAGTCCCCTAGGTTTCGTATTGGTCCAACAACTTTTTCAAAACAGCATTACACATTTTGTACGTTTATCTGTAGCAGAGCTCAGAATTGCTTATCACATAAAACAATCCCAGGATAACTTTGTTGCTGCATAATATCAATCCTACAAAACGTATTTCTTGTAACTCTAGTAAAGTATTACCTTCAGCCTGTGCAAAATCCTTTTTTTTCTTACAAAACATCAAACATTGTCATCAGATGACCTTCCGCAGAGCTTCCAATGGAATCCCAAAAACAGCCATTAGTATTCAGCAGTGCACCCTACAAGCATGCATGTGAAAAAAAAAGGCAACTGGAAAAAGGGTACAGGGGCTAGTAAAAAATTGCTAAGATTAGTGATATTCTACTACTGAATTCCGATAGTTAAATATCAGTTATATTTACCCCCCTCGTGGTGACTTACCCCAGCATCCCCCCCGTGGTGCCTTACCCTGAGAACAATCCATGGTGGTGCCCAACCCTAAACCCCCCTTATAGTGGAAAGCCGCGATGTGCAGCAAACAAGGTACATTTTGGCACCTGCAGGTGCCAATTAGCGGCAATGATTGCAAATATCGCTGCCCAATAGAATGCCTAGTGCTGGGGCTTGCGGAAATGAAAATATCGGCATTGCATAGTGGGCATGGAGAGGAGCGGGTACCGATATTTTCAATCACTACCGCTAATCTGCACCTGCAGGTGCTGAAATGTACTTGTTTGCCCTATATTGCCATTATAAAATAAGGATAACGGCTACTGCCATGCACCCAAATTTTCTTTCCTTGCTGCTAATCGCGGCCTTTATAATAGGCACCTATGGCGGCGCCCTTTTTTTCATGCTTCACCCTATAAACCCTTCTATTTTTTTCTTTTTCCTTTTTGTTATTGGTAGTGATGACTGTAATCTGCTAATTATGATTTCACATAACATTTTACTATGGCCACACGTAATTATGATTTGGAAATTCAATTGATTTTGCATAAATTCATTTCTAAACTTTAGCGGTTAATAGCAAAGCCCCTATACATGTTATCAACAGCAAAATTGCTAAGTATGTTAGGGGAAATAGTGGGAACAAGTCAATATATCAATCTATCTAGTTTTTGTTTTTTAAATAAACATTTTGGTTTTTGAGAATATTGATTTTAAAATTTCAAAGGAAAAATGTTTTTTTAAATGCAAAGTGACATTTTACCAAGTTTTCAAAACTTTTCCTTTGAAAAAAAAAAAGTTATGCAAAAATACCCCTAATTGAGAATTTATGGATCCTAATTATGGTTCCAAATGAAATTACATTTTTTTTCTAAAATTTAGCATTATGATTTGGCATCATAATTGAGAATTACGATGCATAGTTACAATTATGCAAAATGTGTGCTAATTACTAGTTATTTTTAAGATGAAATTGAAATAACCATTATTTAGGCTACTTACACACCAAGACGTTGCATTTTAGGGGGCGTTATGGTCGCATAACGTACCCCCAATGCAACGTATGGTGGTGTTGAAGTTGGACGTCAGATTGAGCCGTGTTATGCAGCTCTCAAAGCAGCTGCTCCAGGTTAGTGATAGGAAGTCCGGATCTTTTTAAGGATTCGGAGCATGTGCAAGCAGTCTAACGCTGCTTAGCCCAGTATAATGTACAGCATGCAGCACTTTGTTTAAACGTGCTGCGTTACAATGTAACGCAACGTGGGCACTGTGAACAGCACAATTGATTTTACAGTGCTGTGAGTTAGGCTGCGTTACTGGCTGCTGTAACGTGGGACTTTAACTTCCCACTGTGAAACCAGCCTAAATCCAGAAAAAGCTCATAGGAAATAAGCATTGATTCCTATCAAGAATTAGTTTTAAGTCATGTCTGCAGAAAGTGTACACATACCTTCAAATCGCTGCACTATAACAACAGATGAGTACCGTATTTCGCGCCGTATAAGACGCTCCGGAATATAAGACGCACCCAAATTTAGAGGGCAAAAACCAGGAAAAAAATACTAAACCTGGTGCGTCCATATTCCAGGAGCGTCTTGTACATGTTGTGTGCTCCTGTGTACCTCATGTCTCTTCCTGTGTGCCCCATCTGTCCTGCTGTATGCCCCATGTGTTTTTCTATGTGTCCAGTGTGCCCCTTCTCCCCATGAGTACCTGTCTGCCTGTCTCCCCATGTGTACCCTGTCTGCCTGTCTCCCTCTGTGTCCTGTTTCCCCCATGTGTCCTGACTGCCTCTTCTCCCCATATGTCCTCCTGTGTCCGTCTCCCCATGTGTCCTGTCTCCCATATGTGTCCTGTGTGTCCCTTCTCCCCATGTGCACCTTGTCTACCTGTCTCCCACGTGTCCTGACTGCCCCTTCTCCCCATGTGTCCTCCTGGGTCAGTCTCCCCATGTGTCCTCCTGGGTCAGTCTCCCCATGTGTCCTCCTGTGCACCTCTCCCCATGTGTCCTCCTGGGTCAGTCTCCCCATGTGTCCTCCTGGGTCAGTCTCCCCATGTGTCCTCCTGGGTCAGTCTCCCCATGTGTCCTCCTGTGCACCTCTCCCCATGTGTCCTCCTGTGTCAGTCTCCCCATGTATCCTCCTGTGTCAGTCTATGTCCTTCTCCCCATGTGTCCTCCTGTGTCAGTCTGTGTCCCTCTCCCCATGTGTCGTCCTGTGTCAGTCTGTGTCCTCTCCATGTGTCCTCCTGTGTCCCCCTCCCCATGTGTCCTCCTGTGTCCCTCTCCCCATGTGTCGTCCTGTGTCAGT
This sequence comes from Hyperolius riggenbachi, assembly GCF_040937935.1. Taxonomy (NCBI): domain Eukaryota; kingdom Metazoa; phylum Chordata; class Amphibia; order Anura; family Hyperoliidae; genus Hyperolius; species Hyperolius riggenbachi. The sequence continues at coordinate 120,976,058 of NC_090655.1, forward strand.
CTGTGTCCTCCCCATGTGTCCTCCTGTGTCAGTCTGTGTCCTCCCCATGTGTCCTCCTGTGTCCCTCTCATCAGTCTCGTTTGCCCCTTGTGGCATGTGCCTGGCTCCCCTGCGTGGTGTCCACCTCTAATTTCCTCCTGCCCCCTCCATCCATGTGTGCATCTCCCCGGTGCCCGCCCCACCCCCACGCGCGTGTCTCCGATATCCTCCGATGTAAAGCCTTCCTCCCTCCGGGTCTGCAGCTGCAGCGGCTTACCTCCTATATGCCGCCGGGAAGACTGCAGACACCCGGCTACTCCATGTGTTCCCTCTACTGCGCGGCTTGTACTGATGACGCAATCAGTACAAGCCGCGCAGTAGAGGGAACACATGGAGTAGCCGGGTGTCTGCAGTCTTCCCGGCGGCATATAGGAGGTAAGCCGCTGCAGCTGCAGACCCGGAGAGAGGAAGGCTTTACATCGGAGGATATCGGAGACACGCGCGCGGGGGGGGGGGGGGGGAGGTGGGGGCGGGCATTGGGGAGATGCGCACATGGAGGGGGCAGGAGGAAATTAGAGGGGGACACCTTAAGCACGCAGGGGAGCCAGGCACAGCGAGCGCACACACAGGCAGGGAATCCCCAATGGCGTCGGGTCGGCGGTTCATATCGGCGGGCGTTCGCAAGTTGGGGATTCCCTGCCTTTGCCGTATAAGACGCAGGGACTTTTTCTCCCTATTTTGGGGGGAGAAAAAGTGCGTCTTATATGGCGGAAAATACGGTACTTTTAAATACCTAGTCCACTCTCCTGAGCTTTTTCATTTTATATTATCAGTCAGGAAGAGGTAGACTTCAAGTCTCCATAATATTTGTTTTGACTTGGTATATGATTGTGTGCATGAAAAAAAGGGTGCCAGGAAAAAAGGGCCTGGCTGGGTAATGAAATGGCGCTGGAGGATAATGAAATCTTAACGATAAATATTGTTCTCAAACTTGGTTAACGATAAATACAGTTTTAAGACGGGAGATAATAATGAAAAGATATTAACGATAAAATTGTTACATAATTCAACCCTACTCTCACACAGAAGCCTCCCGTGATGGTGCCTAATCCTAACTACCCCCCCCTCCCCCCCATGGTGCCCAACTCTAACCACCTCCTGGTGGTGCCTAACCCTAACCACCCCCCCTGGTGTTGCCTAAAACTAACCGCCACCTGGGTGTTGCCTAACCCTAACCACTCCCTCTGCAGAAACACCCTTTTACACATAGAAACGATAATATATTTGATAATGTAAAATCTGTACATATAAACACAATAATATGACAAAAATTATAGCGTTGCAAGCTTCTTAAACGATAACATACTTATAAAACGGTAATATTCTAATGTTGTTAACGATATTTATCGGGCGCCCATTTTTCTGCTTTTTTTACTGTATTAACGATAATTGCATTAGAGTCTATGGTGGCGGCCTTTTCGTCCACCCTCAGCCGGCGCCCCTTTTTCCTGCTACCATATGATTTGAACATTTTTGAACAAAAGGCATTAGCTTAACTATATAGTGAAGAAAATGCTGCAAAAGACATAGCAAACACCACGTGAAGAAGAAAGATGCATAACTAGACTCATAATAGCCAGTTATAGCCAGAAGACAGAGGGATTTCCATGCAGCTTGCACTGTTGACTGAAGGTGAATAGGACTCTCCCTAAGGCCTCCTTTCCACGGACTGTTTATAGGCAGTGAAATGCTTCTCAAACGCTCACAACTGCTCACTGCTGCCTGGTAATTGCTTTCTGCTGACAGATAACTGCTCACTGACGCCTGGTAAGGGCTGGAACCCACAAGGGCGCTTTTGTGAGCATTTAGGGAGCGCTTGATAACGCTAGCCTTTTTACCAAAACTCTCAGCTAATATTAATGGATGGGGCAACTTCCACAGGAGCGTTTGCGATTTGGAAAATCAGGAGCGTTTGCGATTTGGAAAATCACAAGCGCAGGACATGTAGCATTTTGTTAGCATTTGTGCTTCAATGTAAAGTATATAATCGCTGGTGTAATCGCTCATCAAAACCTGCACGGAGCGGTTTTGCAAGCGTTTCAAGTTACTGCACACTAACAAAATTAAAATTAATTGAAAGGACCAATCAGTCTTTAAAACGCTAATTGGTACACAACCGCTGGCAAATTAATACACTAAAAACGCTCCCTAAAACACTCATGAAATCACTTACAAACTGCTCATACAAAACGCTAGCGCTTGCGATTAGCGATTGCGTTTTGCAGTGGGTTCCAGGCCTAACTGCTTGATGAGCACACAGTTCAACAGTCTGTGAAAAAGAGGCCTTAGGGCCCTTTTCCACAAGCAGCTGATAGGCAGTGAAAAAGACTGTTGAACTCTCACAACTGCTTGCTGCTGCATAGTAAACTGCTCACTGAGTGCGCAGTTCAGCCACCTGTGGAAAAGAGCCCTTATCCTCCCCTTGGGAAGTTACACAATATTTTCCTTTTGAGAATGGAGAGGACCTGCTTTGTTATTCTCTTTGGCTTGGTCCATATTGGCTGCCTTTGCATATTTAAGGCCTCTTTTCCACTGACAGTTGAACTGTGTGCTCAGCAAGCAGTTACCAGGCAGCTACAAGCAGTTGTGAGAGTCTGAGAGGCATTTCGCTGCTTATCAACTGTCCGCGGAAAAGAGGCCTAAAAGTGCTGCATGCAACATTTCGGCAGCGATTCCCATTCACTTGAGTGATAATCACAAAAACAATTGCATCAAAATTATCTCAATTTTGTAGAATTGCTGTGATTTTCAGCGTAAATGGGGCCTTTACTGAGTGAAATAAATAAACAAGGTGGTTCCACTCATTATTGATTTTTAAAAGTCTCTTTAGGCCTCTTTTCCATTATTCCATAGACAGTTGTTAGGCAGTGAAATGCCTCTCAAATTCTCACAACTGCCTGCTGCTGCCTGGTAACTGCTTGCTGATACCTGATAAGTGCTCACTGCTGCCTGGTAACTGCTTGCTGATACCTGATAACTGCTCACTGATGCCTTTTAAATGCTTTAGAAGCACACAATTACTGCTTTGCTCTCTAACTCTCTCTTGCCTCAATTCAGTTCTCACTTTATTTACCTAAGCTGATGCTGCCATGCTCTTTCATCTCTTCACAGTCTGTTTAAAAGCTTTTAATGCTGTGACTCCTTTCACAAATCCTTTCAATGCCCTTTGTATACTGTAGTTCCCCTTTTAGTTTTCCTGTTGCCACACAGCTTCCTCACAGATTGCACCTGTCCCAAAGTCACCTCAGCACACCTCCAGCCTCTTGCTGCCCTCTCTCATCTCACAAGCCTGCTCTATCATAACCCCTCCCCTTTGCATGAGGCATAAACAGCTGATTGAAGCATCTGATTTCAGCACCTGTAAAAGCAGCTGATCTGTGTGTGTATATTGCAGGCTGAAACTGAGGTAGAGATCACACTTGAGGGAAACGCAAGCTGTGTCCTTACATACAGAAACGCTTCAGATGTGACACAGCCCATGCTAAACAATGAGCTGCTCATATAAGAGCAGTTCCCGCATGAGAGAAAAATAATTTGCTGCATGCAGTACTTTTTCGCACACCGTGTGCAATTCCCATTGCAGAAAGGCAGCTGCTGTAAGTTGACTGTCGGTTGCTGGCCTGCTGCATGCAGAAAACATACACTAATAAACATGCAAGTGTGAATTCTCCCTCAATGAGGATTCTGACAGAGAAAAAAATAAATTAATAAATGGGTTACATTAGGCAAAACAGTGCTCAGTTAACCTACTTAAAGGACAATTGACCTGAGAGGGATACGGAGGCTGCTATATTTATAACAAGTATATCCAGTAGCTAACATTTTCAGTTACACTTTTTCTTTTCTTTTAGTAAATTCTCCTGCCCAGTGGCGTAACTAGAAATCACTGGGCCCCCCTGCAAAACTTTTGATGGGGTCCCTTAGCCCACATTTTGTGCAGAAAACGCATACAGAAAACAGACAGATGAGTGATTTCCCAGCCTCAGCTTATTACACTCACTCTGTCCATCTCTGATGTAGCAGAACTGGCTCTGCAGACTTCTCCAGCATCACTACAGTACACAGCACTTGGGGAGTCTGATTTGTTATCAGTGGCTGAGCAGATGCAGTCATTAGAACAATTGTGCAGAGAATAGAAGAAGCATTTTTTCCATGCCCTTAGTTGTCAGTTGTCTCAGGATGGGGCTCCCTGTGGCTTCTGGGCCCCCCTGCATCTGCATCCCTTGCAGAGTCTATTGTTACGCCCCTGCTCCTGCCCAGGGCCGGATTTGTGGGCAGGCCCAGTAGGCCTGGGACTAGGGCGGAGCTAAGGAAGGGGCGGGTAAAACAGGCAACAGTGTTCGAATGGCCGCCCATGCCATTCCCCACAATGATGCAGCGTCACGTTATTTGTCAGCAGCCGCCCACCACTACTCTGAAATCACTCAGTTGCATATCTGTGTGTGCAGGGGCAGCCACAGACACGGACAGAGCGGGCGCTTTGCTATTATGACAAGAGCAGTGGGCGAATCAATGCAGCCCTTCCCGCTGTCATTCAAAGCTTCCCTCCGCCCCCCCTTTCAGTCTATGAAGGAGGTGGAGGCAGTGCAACACTTTGTATCCCCGCCCTCCTCTTTGCTTCTGCCAATCGGAAATTCAGAGGGGCGGGGATACAGGAGATTATGGAGGAAAAGACATCAGCAGACTGTTCGGCATGGCGTTGCCTCCCTTTGCCAAGCTATTTGTGCACATGGCTGTCATATAGAGCTGTACTCCCTGCTTCTCCTCGTTCTGTGTCTCGCTGTATTCTTCTGGCATCTGCTGTATGCTTCTAATGTCTGCTCTTCCCCAATCCCCATTACTCTCTACTCACTGTCGCTGATAGTGCTGGGAAGGTTTTGCCCTGCCGCTGGGAGTGATGAATGGTCTGGAATCCCAGGGCAGAGGTGCAGACCTCCACAAAGAAAAAGTACGTTTAAGCCCGTCTGAGCAGGAGAGGAGGCTGACAGGGCAGCACATTGCTGTTAAGAAGTTATGTGTGTGTGCCATTCACATAACATTCACCTAATGCAAATGCTTTTGCTGTACAGTGCTGCAGAAATACAAACTAGTGTGTTACACCCCCTACCATAACACCCTCTCCCTACATTCAGAGTAGCATAGCAGCAAGGGTATTCTACCTACTCCAGCGGCAGGTCTTATCTAAACTCTCCTCTCTTCTTCATTGCAGCTAACTACTTAAAAGTGTATCAGAGCTCACATAACTAAAATGATTTATACATACCTGGGGCTTCGTCCAGCCGCATCCACTCGGATCGCTCCCACGCCGCTGTCCTCCGATGTCTGCTGCGCCGGTACCAGGTCCCCGTATTTCCGTCAGTCGGCTCCAGTCTATGCATTTAGAAGTGCTTTGTGTATGTCTCCAGCAGCTACTGTAGAGATAGAGGGCGCACTTCTAAATGCGTAGACTGGAGCCGACTGCCAGAAGTGTGGGGACCCGGTACCGGCGCTGCAGACATCGGAGGACAGCGGCGTGAGAGCGATCCGAGTGGATGCGGCTGGACGAAGCCCCAGGTATGTATAAATCTTTTTAGTTATGCGAGTTCTGTTTTTTTGTTTTTTTTTTTAGGCTTGGTTCACACTTGCGATAAAAAACTGACCCGCATAAAAAAGTATTTTTTAAAATTGATACGTTTCTAAAGGTATCAGTTTCTATCCATGCCATTAGCGTGCGGTCACTGTGACGTCCATCGATCTGGTAAAATCGTTGCAGACCCAAGTTTTCGATTTTGGCGGAACGGATCCATTCTAATGGAGCAATGGGAACGGAATCCATAGGGTAACATTGGATCCGTTACCATCCGTTAGTATCTGTTCTGCCACCGTCTGCTAACAGTCTGTTTTTAGTGTCAATGTAAACCTGGACTTATGCTGCATACTTCTGTACGGCTCTCAGGTGTTCTTCTGTGACATGTCAGGTGCTGTATAGAAGTATGCTACAGCATAGCTGCCGCTGCTGTGACGAGCAGAGGAGAGGTGTGTGAACTTGTCCAACCACAGTATTTAAAGGGTATCTGTAGTGAAAAAGTGCCCCTGGGAGATACTTAGCTCAGGAGGGGTAAACCTCTGGATCCTAATGAGGCTCCCCTTGTCCTCCTTAGCAACCCCGATCCAGCGCTGGCCCCCTGGAAAGTCTGCGCAGGTGCACTATGGCTTCCACCGCTGGGTCATCCTGAACAATGTGCTTCATGCAGGTGCAGCAGCTGCTTTCCAGTTGGGCTTCAGCGGAAATAGCCAAGCCCGAGCGGATCCACTCTACTGCGCAGGCGTCTTGCGCCTGTGCAGTAGAGCGGACCCTATATTTCCGCCCGTGCAAGAAGCTGATACTGCGCCTGCGTGAGGTTCACAGTGTAAATATTATGGTGTTCATTTCACCAGGGGAGCCAGTGCTGGATCCATGCTGCAGAGGAGGACAGAAGCAAGCTTCACTAGGATCTAGAGGCTTCCCCTTCTTAGGCAAGTACCCCCGGGTCGATTTTTACCCTACAGGTTCCATTTAAAATAACATGCTCTGCTGTGCTACTCTGAATTGCAGCTGTTTTATTTGAGCTGCAGCTACAGGGCAGCACTGGAGGGGGGCCTTGGGATGTGGGAGAGAATTGCACTATTACTCAGACAAGGCAGGTTACTTGCAAGAGTAATTTGGGGCTCCGGTGATAGCAGACCCCGAATTACGTCTCCCACTGTGGGTGAATAGTTAATGCTCTGGGAGTTTAGTGGCAGGAAGGAGAGCTGTCATTCAGCTCGCCCTGTGCCCAACTCACCAGCGGCCATACAATACGTACACGCCCTCAGAGAGCCTATGTCCCATGACCTGCCCTAAATGTTTTAGAAAGTTGGGCGGAGCAGAAGGAAAGAGGACAATGGAGGGGGGGGGGGGGGCAGTTGATGACAATGGGCCTTGGGCGGTAAAAAGTACAAATCCGGCCCTGCTCCTGCCTACTTGGTATATTCCTGATTTCTGTTGGTACTCGTGCCCCTCGGTGTTATAACCATCACGATTTAACGATCTGCAGAAATCCACTCAGAGAGGACCCTGCAGACAGCAGGCAGTATAGGACACCCACAGAGCGCCAATACCCAACCACACATGTGCTGCTGTGTTTCCTTAGCAACGCTTGTCCTAGCTCCTGTAGTTCCAACATGGTGGCACAGCAAAGTTACATTACTCATTTTGGACACTTGCTCCTTCACTGATGATAACTAAGTGTCCACAATCAGTGTGCCTCCATGTTGGTACTAAATTAAGTGAGCCTTTACATGCGTTGCTAGGGTGGTGCATGCGCTATGGGGTATCAGGGCTCTGTGGCTGTCCTCCACTGCCTGCTGATGTCTGCAGTGTCCTCTCTGAGGGCTGGTTCACACCACATGAGCTTTTTCTAAGTGCATGTGATTTTAGAAGCTCTTGCTAATGTAATGCTATGTGTGAGTTCTCAGTCACTTGAGCCATGTGAAAAAAAAAAACTACTAAAAAAAAACCTCAGGCTAGAAACCCACTAGGAGAACTTTTCTGAGCGCTTTGTGCTAGAGGCCTGCACGGGTCCACTTTTTCACACCTGCACCCGACCCGCACCCGCGACCCGACCCGCGACCCCTTTCTGGTGAATTTGATACCCGCAACCCGACCCGCACCCGCAGAACCGCTACCTGCACCCGACCCGTGACCCGCAGGCCCGCTACCCAACCCGCTACCCGCGACCCGCTTTTTTACATTTTCTTCTAAAGTGCACATTTAAAGTAACATTGAGCTGTAAAACCGATTTTTATACACAAACCAAAGCTAAAGAAGGTTTACATGCTTGCTTTCACTACCCGCGACCTGCACTCGCAGACCGCTACCCGCAACTCGCTACCCGCACCCGACCCGCACCCGCAGCTTAAATCAATTCGGGTACCCGACCCCGACCCGCATTTTGGGTTACCCGCGGGTACCCGACCCGCTGCAGGCCTCTACTTTGTGCTATGGGTGTGATCCCACTTGAGTGATGTGATTTTATAAAAATCCCCCATAGCATTGCATTACCAAGAGCTTTTTCAAATCACTCACGCTTACAAAGCGCTCCTAGTGGGTTTCTGGCCTCATTCACCCATAGCACTGCATTAGCAAGAGCTTTTTAACTCATTAGAGCTTTGCAGTGTGAACCAGGTCTAAGAGGATTTTCTGAAGATTGTTAGGGCCCATTTACACTTAATCAGTTGGTGTGCATCAGTGTGCGTTAGTACACGTTAGTATGCATTAGTACGCGTTTTTCCCATTTCAGTGCATTGTGAAAAAGATTTCAGTTAAAATGCATTAAAGAGAAACTCCGACCAAGAATTGAACTTTATCCCAATCAGTAGCTGATACCCCCTTTTACATGAGAAATCTATTCCTTTTCACAAACAGACCATCAGGGGGCGCTGTATGGCTGATATTGTGGTGAAACCCTGCCCACAAAGAAATTCTGAGTACGTACTCTTGGCAGTTTCCTGTATGTGAATCTTGCTGCATTGTGGGAAATAGCTGTATACAGCTGTTTCCAACTGCCAAAAAAACATGCAGCAGCTATATCACCTGCCAACAGTAAAAATGTCACCATGTAATAAATGTCAGAATGTAACTCAGGGATTTAAAATATTTTACAATGAGCAAGCACTGACTAAATCATTTATACATGATTATTGTAAAAATTACGCACTTTTTTATTACATTATTTTCACTAGAGTTCCTCTTTAAAGGGGCACTATGGTTAAATAACTGGTTATAATATCATTTAATATAAAATATGTGCAATTGTAGCAGTGTTGAACACATATTGTGGCAGAACAAAAGTCCATTTCAGTATTACATTACCTTTAGTTACAGATGAGTCGCGTCGGCAGAGGAAATTACCTGACGCCAAATTAGCACATACCATTGTGCAGTAGGAGGCAGCGTATCAGCTGTTTGAGCTGATGTTTTAATCCCCCCTTTGATATTTCGTGAGAGAATTCCTCCAACTTCTAACGGCTCGCCCGAGCAGTTTTACTACTCATCTAAGCCGCCGTACGTCTCAGGACATTGACGTACGGCTCTGATGAAAAGAATGCAGGACACAGCTACATTGCAGAGAGCTGGTCTCCACAGCAACGGACAACAATATGTGTCTGTTCCTGAGCCAGCTGGGATGCCTTAGCCAGGAGCATTTTTCATCAGAGCCGTACGTCAATGTCCTGAGATGTATGGCGGCTTAGATGAGTAGTAAAACTGCTCGGGCGAGCCGTTAGTAGTTGGAGGAATCCTCTCACGAAATATCAAAGGGGGGATTAAAACATCAGCTCAAACAGCTGATACGCTGCCTCCTACTGCACAATGGTATGTGCTGATTTGGTGTCAGGTAGGGATGGGACAAATCCACAATTTTTTCGAATCCGAATCCGAATCTGAAAAGGTTCTCGAATATCTCGAACCTTTCGAATCCCGAATCTAACGAATCCTGCACATAAGAATTGTGCGATCCGTGGTATAGTTGCCCGCAGTTTAGGTACCCAGGCATAGGTAGCGAGGTAAAGGTGCCTTCAGTATAGCTAGCTAGGTATGGGTGCCTTCAATATTGGTAGCTTTCAGTATAGGTAGCAAGGTATAGGGACCTGCAGTATAGGTAGCAGGGTATATGGGCCTTCAGTATAGGTAGCAGGGTATATGGGCCTTCAGTATAGGTAGCAGGGTATATGGGCCTTCAGTATAGGTAGCTAGGTATATGGGCCTTCAGTATAGGTAGCTAGGTATATGGGCCTTCAGTATAGGTAGCAGGGTATATGGGCCTTCAGTATAGGTAGCAGGGTATACAGTATGTGCCTTCAGTATAGGTAGGTAGCAGGGTATAGAGGCCTTCAGTATCGGTAGCAAGGTACATGTGCCTTCAGTATCGGTAGCAAGGTATAGGGGCCTTCAGTATAGGTAGCAGGGTATATGGGCCTTCAGTATAGGTAGCAGGGTATATGTGCCTTCAGTATAGGTAGCAGGTTATATGTACCTTCAGTATAGGTAGGTAGCTAGGTATAGGGGCCTTCAGTATAGGTAGTAAGGTACATGTGCCTTCAGTATAGGTAGGTAGGTAGGTAGGTAGGTAAAGGGACCTTCAGTATAGGTAGCAGGGTATAGGGCCTTAAGTATAGGTAGGTGGTAGGTATAGGGGTCGCTGCTGGGAATAGTAGTACACCGCTCGCTCAGCATTCTGTTTACTGCCACTCTGTGTACCTCGCTCAGCCACACTATATAGCATTCTGTTTACTGTTCTGTGTCTGCTGGGAATAGTAGTACACCGCTCGCTCAGCCACACTATATAGCATTCTGTTTACTGCCACTCTGTGTACCTCGCTCAGCCACACTATATAGCATTCTGTTTACTGTTCTGTGTCTGCTGGGAATAGTAGTACACCGCTCGCTCAGCCACACTATATAGCATTCTGTTTACTGTCACTCTGTGTACCTCGCTCAGCCACACTATATAGCATTCTGTTTACTGCCACTCTGTGTCTGCTGGGAATAGTAGTACACCGCTCACCCGCCACTGTATAGCATTGTGCTCTGTGTCGCTGCTGGGAATAGTGGTACACCGCTCACCCGCCACTGTATAGCATTGTGCTCTGTGTCGCTGCTGGGAATAGTGGTACACCGCTCACCCGCCACTGTATAGCATTGTGCTCTGTGTCGCTGCTGGGAATAGTGGTACACCGCTCAGCCACACTATATAGCATTCTGTTTACTGTTCTGTGTCTGCTGGGAATAGTAGTACACCGCTCGCTCAGCCACACTATATAGCATTCTGTTTACTGCCACTCTGTGTACCTCGCTCAGCCACACTATATAGCATTCTGTTTACTGCCACTCTGTGTCTGCTGGGAATAGTAGTACACCGCTCACCCGCCACTGTATAGCATTGTGCTCTGTGTCGCTGCTGGGAACAGTGGTACACCGCTCACCCGCCACTGTATAGCATTGTGCTCTGTGTCGCTGCTGGGAATAGTGGTACACCGCTCACCCGCCACTGTATAGCATTTCTGTACTGCCACTGTACTGCTGTCAGTCAGCGTGTACTTGAAGGATAAGTGAAATGAGGAAGAAATCCGGTGAAAGAGGGAGGGGCAAGGGAAGAGGTGTTTCCCCTGACGGTTCACGTACAGGCCACAGGGGAGCACCCAAGAAAACCCACTCAATACCGCCCATGTTGTCCAAGACAACAACCCTCACAAATCCAAAAGAACAGGACCAGATAATTACTTGGATGACCTCTCAAGCGTCCAGCAGTGGGTTAAGCAGCACCAGCACATCACGCACGAGGTCCGAGTCCTCAGCCAGTTACAAGGAGCCAGTGGGCACAAAGCTGACACAACCGGCAGCGACACCACGCACACAACTGCCAGATAACCAGTCCGATGAATTACCTCAGGACACAATGGGGTATTCGCAGGAGCTATTCCCAGCCCAACAAACTTCCACCTTTGAAAGGTCAATGGAGGAACAGCCAGAAATGTTGTGCCCGGATTCACAACCATTAACTGTGGGAAATGCACCGCGCACTGAAATGCAAGGCGAGTCCGAGGACTTTGAAACCCAAATACCAGAGCAAGTTGGGCAGGAGGGGTTGCAATTGCAGGAGGTCGGCCGACAAGATCTGGAAGATGACGTTGGAGTGAGCTGCGCAGAGGTTGTTCTGGGGAGCTCTACTCCACGGCGGCGGCCCCCCACAATGACATATGACGAGTTTGAGGAGATGGAAGAGGAGGGTATGGACAATGTGGACATAGACCCAGATTTTGTTTGTGAACGAGAACATCGCCGTCGTAGCAGCAGCACAGATGAGTCTGTTGAAGAACCCACTGCTGCACGAGTTCGCCTTGTGCCACAAGGTAGGCGGCGCGCAATTTCAGGCACCACAAGCGTGGAAGTTCAAGTGAGAGGCAAAAGAGGAGCAAACAGAAATCGCCAGCAAGGCAGGTGCTCCAAAGTCTGGGCTTTCTTTGAAGACTGCACTGAGGATGTTACCATGGCGATTTGCAAGGTGTGCAAGACCCGCCTGAGCAGGGGGAAAAGTATTAACAACCTCTCCACCACCAGCATGAGCCGCCACATGCTATCCAAACATCCCACTCTGTGGGCAAACGCGGCAGGACAGGGTACCAGCAACACTGCCTCCCTTGGGTTCACCAGACTCACCACCAGACCTGCCTCAGCAGCAGCAGTAGCCCAGCCATTGCGTGGTTCACAACATTCACAAACATCAGACGACGCTGACACTGTCACTTTCCGGAGTAGTGCTCTTGAGGTCTCCCAGTGTTCATCAAACACAACAACCAACAGCCCTTCCGTGTGCAGCGCTACGGTTCAGTTGTCTGTGTCGGAGATGTTTGAGCGCAAGAGGAAATTGCCAGCAAATGACCCCCGGGCCGTGGCAGTAACAGCCAGCATAGCCAAGCTTCTGGCCTGCGAAATGCTGCCATATCGAGTGGTGGAGACAAACAGCTTCAAGGGCATGATGTCAGTGGCCATCCCACGTTACGTGGTTCCTAGCCGCTACCACTTTGCGCGCTCTGCAGTGCCTGAGTTGCATGAGCACGTGGTCAGCAAAATAACCCGAAGCTTGAAGAATGCCGTTGCCTGCAAGGTTCACCTCACCACTGACACCTGGACGAGTGCGTTCGGCCAGGGTCGATACATCTCCCTTACCGCGCACTGGGTGAACCTTGTGGAGCCTGGCAGCGATTCCTCACCTGCTACGGCGCGGGTGTTGCCCACGCCGCAAACAGCTGCACCGCCGTCCCTCCCACTGGATAACAACAGCAGCACCTACCTCTCTGACTCCTTCTCCTCCAACGCATCTCAAAGCTGTACCTCATCCGGAAACGCTAACCCAACAGCAGTAGGATCGTGGAAGCAGTGCAGCACAGCTGTTGGCATGTGTCAGCAAGCGTTGCTGAAGCTGATCTGCCTTGGGGATAAGCAGCACACAGGGGAGGAAATTTGGAGGGGAATAAAGGAACAGACGGATTTGTGGCTGGCACCGCTGGACCTGAAACCGGGCATGGTTGTGTGTGATAATGGGAGTAATCTCATTCGCGCTTTAAGGTTGGCTAAGCTGACACACATCCCTTGCCTGGCGCACGTGATGAACCTAGTAGTTCAGCGGTTCCTGAGGACATACCCAGGCGTGGCCGATCTTCTGTTGAAGGTGCGATGAGTGGCCAAACATTGCAGAAATTCCAGTACTGCTTCAGGGGCACTCGCCAAGATGCAGGAGCGCTTCAATCTCCCCCACCATCGCTTGCTGTGTGATGTCCCTACGCGCTGGAATTCTACGCTGCACATGCTAGCCCGCTTTTGCGAGCAGAAGAGTGCAGTGGTCCAGTACATGACGACGCAGTACCGAGGCGCATCCGGACAGCTGCCAAGCTTCTGTGGATCCGATTGGGCCAACATGTTGGACCTCTGCCAAGTCCTCCAAAATTTTGAGCAATCCACGTTGCTTGTGAGCAGTGACAACTCTTCAGTCAGCATTACCATACCACTGCTGTGTTTACTGAAGAGGTCGATGTTGAAAATCAAGGAAACAGCTGTCATGATGCAACTGGGGGAATCTGAGGGAGAAAACGATCAGCGTGATGGTACCAACATCAGGCCATCCGCCTCAGGAAACGCTGGCCCCAGCAGCTATGACGAAGAAGAGGAGGAGGAACAGCTGGAGTTGGAGCAGGAATTTCCTGCCACCACTGACGAGGGCCAGAGCGGTGCACGTTGGACTTCCACAATTCAGCGCGAATGGTCAGCAAAAGCAGACCAGGAAGAAGGTGACGACTATGATGCATCACAACAACTATCACAACGCTCACAAGAGGATGATGAGGATTCTGGCAGGACTCTGGCACACATGGCTCAATTCATGCTAGACTGCATTGAACGCGACCCACGCATTGTGCGCATTCTGGACAACACCAATTACTGGGTTTATACCCTTCTGGATCCACGGTACAAACACAATGTTCCAAAACTGCTTGAAGAAAGAGTCAGACAGGTCAAAATGGAAAACTACCAGCAGGCCCTTGTGGAGACTTTAGAGAGGAGATTGACATCCTCCCCCTCCTCTAGCCAGTTGTACGCCGACAGACTGACTTCCGCAAACCCAGGACGACCAGGAGGGCAGCAAACAACACAAGCCGCAGCTAGTGCCCAAAAGGGAATGGTATCGGCAGTGTCCTTGGAGTGGGAAAATTTTATGACACCCATGCAGCAGCAGCCCACAGAACAGCAAGCGTGCAGATCCACCTCCAACACCGATCGCCTGGAGAAGATGGTCAAGGACTACATGTCAGATGGCGTAGCTGTGTTGAACAATCCATCTGCACCCTTCAACTATTGGGTATCGAAGCTAGACACCTGGCACGAACTGGCAATGTACGCAATAGAGGTGCTGGCTTGCCCGGCAGCCAGCGTTATGTCGGAACGCTGTTTCAGTGCTGCCGGAGGCATCGTCACAGATCGGCGTATCCGCCTCTCCACAGAAAATGCAGACCGTCTGACTCAAATTAAAATGAATCAATCCTGGATTGGAAACGACTACACAACACTCCTGGACCCCAACCAAGTAGCATGAACAATGACCATCTGTGATGGGTTAGCGTTTCCGGTCCCTGTTTATTGAACCTCTCATCTTTATTACATTTATGACTGCATGGCGGCAAAAAGCATTGCTATATCCGCACGCTATTTGTCCTCATGCAAGGCCTGGGATGTTGTGTCTCAAAAAGCGTGGCCTTCTCCTCCTGCGGCTCCTCCTGTTCCCTCACGTGTGCTGCTGCTGCTGCTGGGTTAGCGTTTCCGGTCCCTTTTCCTGGAACCTCTTCTCTGTATTACATTTATGACTGCATGGCGACAAAAAGCATGTTACCTGTGCAAAGAAACATGACATTTTCCACATTTAAAAGACAGTTTTTCCTTTGAAACTTTACAATCAATTTTCTCAAAAACTATAAGCTCTTTTTCAAATATTTTTTTTCCTCTTGTACCCACTCCCAAGGTGCACATACCCTGCAAATTTGGGGTATGTAGCATGTAAGGAAGCTTTACAAAGCACAAAAGTTCGGGTCCCCATTGACTTCCATTATGTTCGGAGTTCGGCGCGAACACCCGAACATCGCGGCGATGTTCGGCGAACGTTCGCGAACCCGAACATCTAGGTGTTCGCCCAACACTACCTCCGTTCACCCCTGCATAAGAATCTACTCACCTTTCCCATGGAGCGCAGAGCGGCAGACCTCTGTTACTTCCCTGTTCCCTCTAGAGGCCGGACCGGCTCTTACTGATGACGTCATTGTAAGAGCCGGTCACTAGGGGGAACCAGGAAGTCAGCGAGAGGTCTGCCGCTCTGCGCTCCGCTATGGATAGGTGAGTTACAGTATGCGGGCGGGCGGAGGAGGCGCGGGGGGGTCGGAGGAGGACGAGTGCGAGCGACGGATGCGCGGCGATGCAGCGTCGGGATTCGGCGGATTCGTGTAGTGGAAAATGGCGTCGGGATTCGAATCCACGAATCTCGAATATTTCCTAATATTCGAGGGATTCGTGGATTCGCAGGATTCGTCGTCCCACCCCTAGTGTCAGGTAATTTCTTCTGCCGACGCGACTCATCTGTAACTAAGGGTAATGTAATACTGAAATAGACTTTTGTTCTGCCACAATATATGTGTTAAACACTGCTACAATTGCACATATTGTATATTAAATGATATTATAACCAGTTATTTAACCATAGTGCCCCTTTAAGTGTGAAAGGTGCCATAGGAAAACATGGGCATTACTTTGAAAATCAGTTTTCTTTCAGTTATAACGGAGAGCAACTGATGAAGTGTAAACGAGGCCTTTTTAGGATAAATCATGAGGAGCATGGTAGTTATAACTCCCAGGGGCACGAGCACCACTAGAGACCAGGAATATACCAGGTGGGTAGGAGAATTTACAAAATGAAAATATACAGTATAGTTTAACTGAAAGTGATGTTAGCTATGTACCCTAGTCCTGTCATCCTTCAATGCATTACTACTGCTGTACTATACCATAAAAGTACCAGCAATCACAAAAATATCAACAATTCACATGTAAAGTTCTTTAAATTCATCTTGTATTAAAGTGAAGTCAATCTTGGGAGTTTGGGAGGAAAGGAGGCATTGTTTTTTGTTTTCTCTGAACTTATTTGTTCATTTATTTCTAAATACCACTATTTCCAAACTGTCCATGTATCAAGCAGGGATCCATCTATTTTGTAATAATAATTTCCAAGCCGGCCACTGTGTGACTGTTTGCCCTTCCGTTCTGTACATGCCCCATCATGCCCTGCCCTGTCGTCTGCCTCGCACAGTCCCTTTCCTGCCACACTCTGCAGTGATTGGCTGCGGCGCTGATTGGATGGCACTTATGTGCATTGTGATGCACACAATGGGAAGGCACATGTGGCGAGATGGTGAATGAGACATCCAGATATTTACTACGTGCACTCCTTCACCTCACAGCATAGCACATCCCACCAGCTAGTTTAAAAAAAAATGAGATGGCTCACCACCACATATGTGCATCATTCCCTATGCATTTCAATGTAGCATGTTGCAGCTCCCGAGGTGTAGAGACCCTTGGGAGTCTATGGTTCTTTGTACAACACAGCAGCATATCTGCTGCTCAAGATATAATCACATCCCACCCAGCAATTGTGGCCACAGGGAGGTGTTGAGCCGAATGATCACAATTTGCAATCCTTTAGCTTAGCGAAGGGATTAAATCCTATCTAAACCACAACAGCAAGATTGATGTCAGGGTTTGTCCACAGTAGAAATGATAATTAAAGCAGGTATTATTAGTTAAAAATTTGCTGTGGAATAAAAATATGCTTTGCAGAGGCAGGGCCGGATTTGTACTTTTTACCGCCCAAGGCCCAGTGTCATCAACCGCCCTCACCAACTATTAACATCCTCACCAACTATCGCTGCCAAACAAACATTCCTCCACAATAAAAGCAAAATATAATGCCCCCTGGGAGGCTGCGAAAGTATATTTCTAACAGGAGCACCAGAGCACCCTTTACTATAAGCTATGTTGCCTATACAGCAGCATAGATCTCTGTGTACCCCAGAGGTACAGAAAATCTGTAATGAAAAAACTTCCCCTGGGAGGTACTCACCTCAGTAGGGGGAAGCCTCCGGATCCTATTGAGGGTTCCCCCATCCTCCTGTGTCCCACGGCGGCTGCGAAAATCCTCCCAGAGTGGCGGCGATGTAAATATTTACCTCTCGGGCTCCAGCGCAGGTGCAGTATCCGCTCCTTCCCACGGAGATAGGCGAAAATAGCCGATCTCCGTCGGGCCGCTCTACTGCGCAGGCGGAAATCTCCTGCACCTGCGCAGTAGAGCAGACCCGACGGAGATCGGCTATTTCTGCCTATCTCCGCCAGAAGAGCCGCAACAGCACCCCCGCTGGAGCCTGGAAAGGTAAATATTGCACAGGATGCCGGATTTGTCGCCTGTGCGTTCCGGAGGCCACAGCGAGAGTCGAGACCGCCGTGGGACACAGGAGAACGGGGGAAGCCTCGATAGGGTCCAGAGGCTTCCCCCTACTGAGGTGAGTACCCCCCAGGGGAACTTTTTTTCAGTACAGGTATTCTTTAAAGGCTTACAGGAACCACTGAAACCAGCGAGACATATAGCACATGTCAAAAATTGGCACATACACATTAAGCTCTAGTGCTCCAGTGTGAGATTTGGAAATCGTTAAAATGATTCAATGTTGTCTCCTGGGGGTATTCTGTTTTGCTCAGGAGAATTCACTCTCCCAAAAGTGTGTCAGGAAATAATATTGTGTGCGTGTAAGTGATGTGTGTTTATGTATGGTATGTATTTGATGTGTGCATATATATATGCAGTATATGTGTGATATTTGTATCTGCATTGAGTGTATTTGTGGGATGTGGTTAGAAATGTGTTGAATATGTGTGTATTATGTGTACAAATTTATGTGTGTGTTGTGAGAGGGAGCAGAGAGAGATGGGGGGAAAGAGTGGGGGAGAGGGGGGTGCAAAGAGAGAGGCAGGGAGGAAGAGAGAGTGAGCAGATTTAGATAGGGAGAAAGAGGGGTGCAGAAAGAGAGATGGGGTGAAAGACAGGGAGGGTGCAGAGAGAGATGGGGAGGAAGAGAGAGAGTGGGCAGAGAGAGGGAAAGGGGAGAGAGTGATTGATAAGAGATATAGGTGCGAGAGGGGGAGGGGATCTCTCCTTCCTTCACGCTGCCTTTGATCAGGAATGTCAGCTCCAGCAGCACGGCAGCTGCAAGACATCTGACCTGGCAGAGGATAGCTGCCAGTCGCATAGGCTGCGGAGTGCTAAATAGCAAAGGGGACAGAGGTCTCCAGCTCAGGCTGAAGTCACAGGAGACAGAGGTAGAATAGTGTCCACTGTCCTGTGACTTGAGGAGGAAAGGAAGCTGGGCAGCATCGCATCGGCATTATATACAGGCACAGCTTGTGATGGTCACTTACAATTAACTCTACAGGTGCTGGGTGCAGTCACTGATAGCTGGAGCTAGGGATTTGTGCAGCAGCAGCAGATAAATAGGGAAGTGGGTCTCGTTCTCCTTGACGCCTGTGCACTGGGGCTCCCATGCATCCATCAGCCCCAGCGCAGCGCTAGACCTCCTCATTCACTACAGTCTCCTGGCCTGCGCTGTGGGAGGGCACACGTAGTCACGTTATGCACGCTGTCCCTGCTGAAACTAAAGTGGAAGCCTGGAGCCTGAACTGCCTGCTGGCTGCCTGCCACTGGTGCAGCCAGACTCACTCGATTCCAGGAAGCTTCACTCCATGGCCGCTGCCGCCACGCACGCCTCCAATCTCCTCCTCTGCTCTGTCCTACAGGCTCCCTCCTCCTCGTAGCCCAGTAACCGCAGCCGCCTCCACCTGACCTGCTCTGCTCACATCAGACGCAGACAGAGCAAAGCAGCCAGCGGGGCGGGTGGCTGCGGACTGTGGCGGGCGGCTCAGCTGACAGCCTGACACATGGAGGAGGGTGACAGGTGCAGTGAACCTGTCACCCGCCCCAAAAACTGTAGCAAATTGCGTCGCCCTAGTCCTGGGCTTTGGGGGCCTTTCCACAAATCCGGCCCTGTGCAGAGGTGTTCATGCTCCTCTACACAGTCATTTGAATGTGTGCCGACCTGCATTAAATGATTATGAACACGGTCATTGCTGAACAGCTAAATATTCAGCATTGGGGGGGGGGGGGGGGGGGAGGGGAGGGTTGATTGAGGAACTAAAGTAAAAGAAAGAAGTAAAATAAAACAGCTTACGGTAACAAATAGTAATGCGCAAATGAAGTGAGTTATGGAGGCTGTCATATTCATTTTCTTTTAAACAATGCAAATTATCTGGCTTTACTGTCTGGTTTTATCTGGCAAATTATCTGGCTTTACTTTATCCTCTGCCTTTCAGTCCGCGGGGATTTTTCACTTTATGCATCAGAGCAATTTTCACCTCCCATTCATTCGCTAATAACTTTATCACTACTTATCACAATTTATTGATCTATATCTTGTTTTTTCCACCACTAATTAGGCTTTCTTTGGGTAGTACATTTTGCTAAGAATTATTTATTTATAAATGCATTTTAACAGGATTAATAAGAAAAAATGGAAACAATTATTTCTCAGGTTTCGGCCATTATAGCTTTAAAATAATCCATGCTACCATAATTAAAACCTATGTATTTTATTTGCCTGTATGTCTCGGTTATTATACCATTTAAATTTTGTCCTTATCACAATGTATGGCACCAATATTTTATTTGGAAATAAAGGTGCATTGTTTCCGTGTTGCGTCCATCACTATTTACAAGCTTATAATTTAAAAAATGTTTGTAGTATACCCCCTTCAAATGCATATTTAAAAAGTTCAGACCCTTAGGCAACTATTTATGTCTTTTTTTTATTTTTTTTTCCTTTAAAAATATTATTTGGGTAATATTTTGGTATGGGACATTTTCAGTTCATTTTTAATGTTGTTGAATGTGTAAATTGTAATGTAAAAAAAAGTGTAGATGTAGTTTTACTATTTGGCCACAAGATGGCCACCTTCATTTTTGTTTTCTCTCCTTGTACTTCTCATTAAGCGGAAGTACAAGGGGGATGCGGAATTTTTTTGCGGGCAGAAGAACTGAAGCCTCATGTGTGAGCACTTCGGTTTTTCTGCGGGGGACCGGGATCGGTGATCGGGAACCATGTCCCTGTTCACTGATCCCAGGGCTAGCGGCGGACACCACGGGGGCACGACCGCGATCGCGTGCGGGAGCGATCCGAAGCGCGGGAGAGCAGTACAGCAACCGCCCGGACGTGAGCTTCACATCCGGGCAGCGGAAATGGTTAATTTAAGTCATAGACTCTAAACAAACATGCAGTGCAGATGTTTCTGACTGAAGCCTGACTGGATTAGCCACGTGCTTGTTTCAGGTGTGTGATTCAGACACTACTGAAGCATGAACGATCAACAGGAGAGCCAGGCAACTGGTATTGTTTAACCACTTCCAGACATTACTGATTGAAATCTACGACCTATCTTTTGACCCCCTTTCCACGGCCAAGGCATAGATTTCAATCATCCCACCATGCGTTCTACCCGCTACCGCCGATCACGTCGATGCTCCCCATCACAGATCACTTGCCCTGCCGTCTACATTATTATTATTATTTAGTATTTATATAGCGCCGACATATTACGCAGCGCTGTACAGTGTATATATATATCTTGTCACTAACTGTCCCTCAAAGGAGCTCACAATCTAATCCCTACCATTGCCATATGTCTATATTATGTAGTGTAAGTACTGTAGTCTAGGGCCAATTTTTTAGGGGGAGCCAATTAACTTATCCGTATGTTTTTGGAATGTGGGAGGAAACCGGGGTGCCCGGAGGAAACCCACGCAGACACGGAGAGAACATACAAACTCTTTGCAGATAGTGCCCTGGCTGGGATTCGAACCAGGGACCCAGCGCTGCAAGGCAAGAGAGCTAACCACTACGCCACCATGCTGCCTACATGCAGTCTACATGACAGCAGAGCTTTGTGAGCTGGTCAGGAGACGATTTCATTGGCTCCTGGCCCTGTCACCACTGTAAGCCACTCACATTGGCTTACAATAAAGGACAGAGTCAGGAGCCAATGAAAGCGGCTCCTGACCAGCTCACACAGATCTGCAAAGCAGACAGAGGACCCTGCAAGGATAGAGGAGTGACGTGACCGGCGGGTATGTGCGGTGATTCGTCGGGAGGCGCCGTTCTTCAGTACAAGTGGGCTCTGGTCCTTAAGGGGCCAGAGACTGCTGGTACTTAAGTGGTTAAAAGAAAATAAATATGACAGCCTCCAAATCCCTTTCACTTCAGGTGTCCTTTAAATATATTTGTTTTACTTTCATTTTAGCTTTCAAGCTGTGATTTTTGGCAGCATTGTTTTTGTATTTGCAATTTTGCATTTTGTGATTTTTCATTTCTGAATCTTCTCTAGTTTGTGTACATTCTTTTATGTACATTTTTGCAATGTGATTTTTTTCAAACGTAACAATAAAGTTAATTTACATGAAAATGAGTCTACTAAACTTCAAACTACTGTTAACTTCATATTTGAATACATTTTTTGTGTTGCTTGCGCAAAAATTTGATTGATATGGGAATCGCATGTATATTGCAAAAAAAAAAAAAAAAAAAAAAGCATCCATATCCATGCCGGATAATTCTGCAGAAAATTTGTATCCAAAATAAACCACTCAGCAATGCAAGTCATATAGGATGCCATTGACATGCATTAAATGTGTGGCAAAGGCAAATTCGCCCACAAATTCTGTTGTGTGAAAGGGGCCTAAATGAAACTGATATTCCAATACTCTTTTTAAACCTTTTGTTGGATATGCTTTTTGAAGCAATTTTCCCATGCTTGTAGACCTCTCTCTGTAAGGTTGATTCAAAGGCCTTTCTCTGACTAGGATAACTCATGGAAAAGCATATGATTTGTTTGATCAGCTGACAGATTTGCACACTTATTATTTGCTGTGATCACATCCTGCTTTAGCACATGATCATGACTAGCCAGAGACATACTTACACTCACCTAAAGGATTATTAGGAACACCTGTTCAATTTCTCATTAATGTAGTTATCTAATCAACCAATCACATGGCAGTTGCTTCAATGCATTTAGGGGTGTGGTCCTGGTCAAGACAATATCCTGAACTCCAAACTGAATGTCAGAATGGGAAAGAAAGGTAATTTAAGCAATTTTGAGCGTGGCATGGTTGTTGGTGCCAGATGGGTCGGTCTGAGTATTTCACAATTTGCTCAGTTACTGGGATTTTCACGTGCAACCATTCCTAGGGTTTACATACGGTGACCATACGTCCCGCTTTACCCGGGACGCGTCCCGCCTTCGGGGGGCGCTGTCCCAGGCTGCTTGAGGTCCCGGGAAACGTCCCGCTTTTAGCAGCGGGACGTCCCGGCCTCGGGACTCTGGCCACCGTACAATGAACTAGCCGCAGCGTCTACTAGACGCTGCGCTAGTTCATTCCCCGCAGCCCCGCTCCAGCCTGCAATGTTCTCCGGCAGGCACAGGCAGAGCAGGGCTATGGGAAGATAGCGTCCGGAGGCGGAGCCCTGTATTGGAGACTATTTGTCTCCAGTACAGGACTCTGCCTCCGGACGCCATCTTGCCGTAGCCCTGCTCTGCCTGTGAGAGGCTGAGCGGGAGATTGAACATCGTCCAGGCCAGGGGGAGCTGCACCTGAGGCACCAGAGGCCGGCTGCGTGAGGGGACGTCTTCTGCCAGGTGAGTAAATGCCTTTTCTTGCAGGTGAACTGTTTGGCCGCATTGCGTGTATTTTGTACTGACATGTTTGCCCGCAGTGCGTTTATCTTGTACTGACATGTTTGCCCGCAGTGCGTTTATCTTGTACTGACATGTTTGCCCGCAGTGCGTTTATCTTATACTGACATGTTTGCCCGCAGTGCGTTTATCTTGTACTGACATGTTTGCCCGCAGTGCGTTTATCTTGTACTGACATGTTTGCCCGCAGTGCGTTTATCTTGTACTGACATGTTTGCCCGCAATGCGTTTATCTTGTACTGACATGTTTGCCCGCAGTGCGTTTATCTTGTACTGACATGTTTGCCCGCAGTGCGTTTATCTTGTACTGACATGTTTACCCGCAGTGCGTTTATCTTGTACTGACATGTTTGCCCGCAGTGCGTTTATTTTGTACTGACATGTTTGCCCGCAGTGCGTTTATTTTGTACTGACATGTTTGCCCGCAGTGCGTTTATTTTGTACTGACATATTTGCCCGCAGTGCGTTTATTTTTTACTGACATGTTTGCCCCCATTGCGTTTATTTTATGCTGACATGTTTGCCCGCAATGCGATTATTTTGTGCTGAAATGTTGCCCATTGCGTTTATTATTTAATGGTCATAGTTGGCTGTGTTTGCTGCTTTGCGGTTATGGCATACTATTAAATAGCATCACACAGTTTCTGCACACCTATGATGTGAATCCACGTTTGACCACATCACGGCGTAAACACTGCTTTCTTATGCCTCGCTGTTGCATCATTCTGTTAGCTCCGCCCGTAGAATGTCATGACCACGCCCATTTTTCCACGCGCGCTGCAGACACCAAATTTTTCGGCGCGGCGCGCTGCGCGCGACGCACCCCCTATTTTCCGGTGCGGCGCAGCCCCCCCCCCCCCAATTCACCCCGTCCCTGGTTGAGCCTACAAAAATCTGGTCACTCTAGTTTACAAAGAATGGTGTAAAAAGGGAAAAACATCCAGTATGCGGCAGTCATGTGGGTGAAAATGCCTTGTTGATGCTAGATGTCAGAGGAGAATGGGCCGACTGATTGAAGCTGATTAGAAGTGCAACATTGACTGAAATAACCACTCGCTACTACCGAGGTATGCAGCAAAGCATTTGTGATGCCACAACATGCACAACCTTGAGGCGGATGGGCTACAACAGCAGAAGACCCCACTGGGTACCACTCATCTCCACTACAAATAGGAAAAAGAGGCTACAATTTGCACAAACTCACCAAACTTGGACAGTTGAAAACTGGAAAAATGTTGCCTGGTCTGATGAGTCTCGATAAAGTCAGAATTTGGCGTAAACAGAATGAGAACATGGATCCATCATGCCTTGTTACCACTGAGCAGGCTGTGGTGGTGGTGGCGTAATGGTGTGAGGGATGTTTTCTTGGCACACTTTAGGCCTCTTAGTGCCAATTGGGCATTGTTTAAATGCCACAGACTACCTGAGCATTGTTTCTGGCCATGTCCATCCCTTCATGAGCACCATGTACCCATCCTCTGATGGCTACTTCCAGCAGGATAATGCACCATGTCACAAAGCTTGAATCATTTCAAATTGGTTTCTTGAACATGACAATGAGTTCACTGTACTAAAATGGCCCCCACAGTCACCAGATCTCAACCCAATAGAGCATCTTTGGGATGTGATGGAACGGGAGCTTCGTGCCCTGGATGTGTATCCCACAAATCTCCATCAACTGCAATATGCTATCCTATCAATATGGACCAACATTTCTAAAGAATGCTTTCAGCACAGCACCTTGTTGATTCAATACCACATAGAATTAAGGCAGGCAAAAGGGGGTCAAACACCGTATTAGTATGGTGTTCCTAACAATCCTTTAGGTGAGTGTATCTAGCAACTGCTCAAACTGATCATATGCTTCTTCATGAGTTCTTCTAGAAATGACCATCACTATACTTGATAAAGCACCCCTTTTCTGATTTAGTTCCATCGATCAATTTTAGCAGTGCTTGAAAATGTTTGAGGACCCCATCCCATAAGTACTGGAGTTGGACAAACCTGCATCAAGCTGTGGTAGCACTGTGAGGGTTACATTTTATGCAAGACAGTCAGGGCCGGTTCTCTCATAAAGCAAGATGAAACACTTGCATCAGATGCAGATATTACAGGGGTGGCAAGTTTACACTGAGTGTTTACACTTACAGCATGCAGTCAGAGTAGGAGGAGAAGTACGAGTAGAGCGAGTGAGGTGAAGAGGTCATTATTGGAGAAAACCAGCTTGTTGTGCTGTGTGAGGAGTCTGACAGTGAGTGAGGAGGGGGAGGCAGGAGAGCAGCAGTGTTTCATTTGACTTGCACAGCAGAAGGGAGGAGGTGGCACTGCTGTCCTGACTGAGGAGGAATGGAGGGCTGCCGACTGGCTGAGGGTGAGCGGTTTGTTTGCCACAGACTTGCAGCCAGCCAGTTTGTTATTGTGTTGAGCTGCAGCATGTAATGTCTCAGGTTGTTGCATATGCTCCCTTTCTGACTGAGAACATTAAATGAAGCAGAGTAAGTTGTCGGGTGCTGTGCGTTCATTCCAAATCGGGAAGGGGGGGGGGGGGGGGCGCATCCTCACAAGTTTACCTCAGGCAGCAAAAAGTCTGGAACCGGGCCTAAAGCCAGTGCATGTGTAAATAACACTTACTATCTTTTGCAACTAGCTGCACCAACCTGCTGACTTCACAATGTGGTAGCCAGTTGCATGGCAACTGACACCACTGGCGGTGACACCCTTCCGGTTCATAGACCTATGAACTGGAAATGTTTACAGGACAGTGTGTTACTCAGTGCTAGGCATCTTCTATGTGCAACCCTAGGTTTGAGTATGCATGGACAGGGCTCAGACATCAGCTGAACAGGCACTCATAGGCTTTTATGCAGGCAGGGGGACATGGATACATACAGTGGGTTGCAAAAGTATTCGGCTCCCTTGAAGTTTTCCACATTTTGTCATATTACTGCCACAAACATGAATCAATTTTATTGGAATTCCACATGAAACACCAACACAAAGTGGTGTACACGTGAGAAGTGGAACGAAAATTATACAGTACATGATTCCAAACATTTTTTACAAATCAATAATTGCAAAGTGGTGTGTGCATAATTATTCGACCCCCTTTGATCTAAGTGCAGTCAGTTGCCTATAGACATTGCCTGATGAGTGCTAATGACTAAATAGAGTGCATCTGTGTGTAATTTAATGTCAGTACAAATACAGCTGCTCTGTAAAGGGTTCTCAGAGGTTGTCTAAGAGAATATTGGGAGCAACAACACTGTGAAGTCCAAAGAACACACAAGACAGATCAGGGATCAAGTTATTGAGAAATTTAAAGCAGGCTTAGGCTACAAAAAGATTTCCAAAGCCTTGAACATCCCACGGAGCACTGTTCAAGTGATCATTCAGAAATGGAAGGTGTATGGCACAACTGTAAACCTACCAAGACAAGGCCATCCACCTAAACTCACAGGCCGAACAAGGAGAGCGCTGATCAGAAATGCAGTCAAGAGGCCCATGGTGACTTTGGATGAGCTGCAGAGATCTACAGCTCAGGTGGGAAACTCTGTCCATCGGACAACTGTTAGTCATGCACTGTACAAAGTTGGCAGGCATGCTCAATGTACCAAAATTCGATTCGGGTACATTCGAATTCAGATTCGGAAAAATTCGAATTCGGATGCAATCCCCAAATTCGACTTCGGTTCGAATTTCATTAATAAAATTTGGCGGAAAATTTGTGTTCGGAAATTCGGCTGTATTTTCAAAAAGCATCTCTCTCCTCCTCCTCCTACTCCTTTCCAAGGGTCGCTTCTTCCAGGGAATTGTAGTTTTTAAAAAGCCAGCTTACACACCATGGCTGGGAATTGAACCCAGGTATCAGTGTGTGTTAGGTAACGGACTTACCGCTATACCACCAACAACACTACATGCTAAAGCCAGCCTAGCATGTACCATTGTGATATACCCAAGAGAAAAATGAGCTCTCTCTCTCTCTCTCTCTAGGACTTGATGCCATTGAACTGAATTTTCAGCTTAAAACCATGATGAGAGTGGGCGTGCCGAAGGGGTCTCCTCTGCTTCTTAAGCCTCGCTGAATCACTTGCAACTTGTCTGCTGTTGCGAATACTTTGTGTTAGCGCTCAGACCTTAGATAGATCCAGTGTGCTTTGATCCGGGATGAAACCGGGAATTTCACACAGTGATAGGATTTGTTTGATAGCTATAATTATAATCAGAATACTGTTTATTATCTGTGTATGACTCTTGCTCGTTCTGACTACTCTTACGCTCATTGATTCTGTACTTCTGCCCATCTGATCTTGCTGCCGACTCTGCCTGTTAAAACCTTCTTGCCTTTGCCTTCTGATTTTGTACCGTATCTGTCTGTCTGTTGCCAACTCAATTAGTCTGACCACTCTACTCTCACCAGAGGGCCCTTGTCTCTTGTGAGGGCTTTGTACTGTTAGTACCCACCAGCTCCTCTGGTGAGGTACAGCTAACCTATCAGTACTACTGTTGCACCAAGCACTATACTTTGCTATCACTTAAGCTGTCTGGTATACTTGTATTATAGGTGATACTGCAGATCACCTAATAATCTGAACTCTGTTACTTGCTGACGCATATCGTTACAGTTAGCAATTTTTTTAGTCTTTAATTGGCTTTCTATTATGTCATCAGAAACAGAAGTGAGATGCAAGCACATAATTGTTGCCAGTCAAACAAACTTACAAATCAATCAACTAATCAAAATGATCAACTGCCTCTTCATGATTTCCCTTTGAGAAGATTGCCTGGAGAATAAATTAATAATCTCTTTTGAAGAATCTTAACTAACCTGTTACATGACTGCGGTTTTATCTGGGTACTTTGCATCTTTGCTTTTTTTGTTGATTTGTTTGGATATAGGGTGTTCACGTTAAATAAACTGATCATCTGTTTACTATGTTGCAGTGTGTGAAATTGTGTGATTGAGCTGAACTTTTTATTTGGCTCTCTGTTGTTGGAAACAGGGGCATGATAATAGACACTGCAACACCTGTGATGGCAGGGGGAGGAGAGGGAGGGCTTGATCCTAGTCCCACACTATTAGCAGAGTTTTTGCACAGCTGAGCCATGTATCTTTATTTAACCAATCCCGTCTCGTGTCTCCTCTTCCTCCCAGCAGCCTGAGCCAGTTGCTCTGCTTACTCGGCTAGCGATCATGTGACATCAGAAGCCGTGAATGCAGAGCAAGTGGCTCAGGCTTGTTTACAAGGGTGCCACTTGAAATGTTTCACCTGTCCGATAAACCATCCACCTGAAGGTGCAGTTTTAAAGAGGAACTGTAATGACTCATAGCAGAACATAAAAAGTATTTAGGATAACTTATTATGTTAATGATTAAGGATGAATGGGTAAAAGCGAAATTCAGTTTCGAGACAAAATTTAAAGTAAGCATTGGTGGAGGGCGGTGGTCTGCTGCAGCGTTGCCTCTGGCCACTGTGCTCCATGCCCCTCTACTTCCTCCTGGCTGTGAAGGAGAAAGAATCGGGAGTGGAAAGAGGAAGTATCGGGAGTATATAAAGGGGCGTGGCTTCCTCCTGCTCATCCTGCTTATTAATCATCCTGGTTTCAGCAACCAAAATGCTTCTTTTAACTATATATTGCTGTATGTTTATTGGTATGTAACCCTGCCATCCCAGTGACGCTTAGCCTAGGATATATCATGCAGTCTTCTACCCCAGAACACTCTAAGAATTCAACGACAACTGCTCATAGCACAGATGGAAAAAAAAAACCCACAATGATTTACCTTGCCAGCAGTAAAGATGCTGACATCACTGATACATTTAATATAGTAAAACTAGGGTAAGGTAAGATTTTGCATACAGTGAACTTTGACTAACTGATTTACAAATGAATATTGCAAAAATAAGCATTTTCTTTCATTAAGCTATATTCAGTTAAATTCCTCTTTAGGTCCTTGTTATTTTTCTACTGTCCTTTGCCTGATGAATGTATTGACTCCAGTATGCAGCAGTGAGCGGAACTGTCTCTACATGAAGCTGTACTGCCAGCTGGTTTTGTT
This sequence comes from Hyperolius riggenbachi, assembly GCF_040937935.1. NCBI lineage: Eukaryota > Metazoa > Chordata > Amphibia > Anura > Hyperoliidae > Hyperolius > Hyperolius riggenbachi. Next base: position 121,005,103 of record NC_090655.1, read on the forward strand.
GGCATCCTCAAAACTGACCTCAGGCTCCTCTCCCTCCACTTTGAAGCACACTGGGGCTACCTACTGTCTGGCTTTTCTTGACTTTGTGGTGAAAAACATTTTCTTTGTTCATGCTGTTGGCTGAAGAGTTGAATTTGCTTTCCATGCTGAGAAGAGTGGTTTCAGAACAGAGGAATCCAGGGAGGAGGATGCAGAGAGAGAGAGAAGCAGACTGGGTTCACTGCACACCTGGTTTACACCTCTGCGCCTGTTATCTGAGGAACTCAACCTCTCTCCTCTGGAGCTGATGCAGGGAGTTCAGAGATAGAGCACTGCTACTGCTGCTGGCAAGCATTTTGTCTTCAGCAGGCTAAAGGCAGTAAGAAAAAAACAAGAACAGGTTAAAACTCCAGACATTGGAATCTTAACTCCCTATAATTACTTCAGGCAAAGCGTTAATCTGAGGAGTGGATTAATCTGACAGGTAGGAAGAGGTTATTACACATCCAGGGGCACATGTGTAATAGCTCTTACTGCTGATTAAATATGTACATATATATCTTCAGTCATCTTTAAAGAGGAGCTGTCAGCCATACTATCTTAGAAAAAACACATATATAAGTAGATAAATACTTTCTCTACTTACATAACATATGTACTGCACTGTCCACTTTTTGATTTTAGTGATTTTTCTATAGTAAAAAAAGAGAAAATCTTTTTTTAGAATTCTCCATTCTAACTGTGTCTATCGTGAAGCCAATCCTGATGTCATTTCCTCCCTTACTCTCCTCTGCCTGATTGTATATGCATTGCCCGCCCTCCTCCCAGTCTTCAGACACTCCCACCCAGCTCTGCAATAGAAAGTGCATTGTCTCAGCATGAGACATATTGGCCAATCTGAGAGGAACAGAGGTGTAGGAGGGGAAAACAGGAGGGAAAGAGGCTTCAGACAATCAGGCTGCATTAGTTAAGTCTGAGGGGAAATAAAAAAGCAAAAAAAGACAACCCAGAATACCTTGCAACTTCTTTTGTGTGGGACTGTACCAAACAAGAGTCAGGTAAAGTGGGGAATGATCATTTATCACCAAGAAAAGTAATAGTGATTAGTGATTTTTAACTTTTGGATTTCCTGGTTAGCATCCTTATTACTTGTTTACCAGATAAAAATAAATAATTGATTATTTTATTTTATGCCCGACAGTTAAACTTTTAAAGGGTATAAAAAAGGGTACATGTGGGAAAAAAACTGATGCTCTTACTATTATTTTCAAATGGAAATGATACATTTCTATTCATAGAAACTGATTTACTTGTGCCTTTCTAGGAACAGAATCATTTCATAAACGGAGGCTACATTGGTGTAAAAAGGTGTTTTCTCCCTGATTTTCTTTACAACTGCATGCTTTCCATACTGAATGATTTCAAGGCTCATATTCAATTCACTTTTTCTCCTGCATTTTCTGCTAGGTGATATGTTCACTCCTTGTCAATAAAATGACTTAAAGTGGATCAGAGGTAAAAAAAATTAACTATAACAAGTAACTTGTCTATATATTTTATCTAAAGTTTAGATAGTTTACACAGCAAATCTAGCTGCAAACAGCTTCAATAGTTTATGATTATTTATTCCTGTGATACAATGAGGGCAGCCATGCTCTGTTTGTCACAGGCTGAGTGCTGGAGATGCTAACAGCTTGCCTGTGTGTAATCTCTGGCTAGTAACCTCCTCCTCCTCCCGCCCAGACTGAGCTCCCATAAGCCCTGGCTACAGTGCCAAGGCACTCTAAAAAGCTGTGGGGGATGCTTGTTTAGTTTATAGAGAATTAGAATATTAAAACAAAACCAAAAAAGTATTTGGCTTGAGGAATGCCCTATAAACTATTTGAAAGGAACACAATTATGCAATTAATAAAAGTTTATCTCAGATCCACTTTAAAGGACAACTGTAGCAAATGGTATGTGGAGGCTGCCATATAAATTTCTTGTCAGATCTGACATTAATGTCAGAAAACCCTGATCTGCTGCATGCTTGTTCGGGGTCTATGGCTAAAAGTATTAGAGGCAGAGAATCAGCAGGATAGCCAGGCAACTGGTATTGCTAAATAGGAAATAAATATGACACCCTCCACATACCTCTTGCTATAGTTGTCCTTTAAAGCGGTATCGTCACCATAAAAATCAAATTTCAACAGCAACTGGTCGAAGTGTATTAAGTGATAAAGATGCTAAGCCTGCATTCAAAACTTTCAAAACGTTTTCTGCTATTATGATTTGGAGTTATCACATACTTAAGGAACACTGGCCCTTTAGTAGTCGTTGCCAAGGAATTGCATGCTGGGGGTTCTTTTTGTCTATAATTTATTCCTCCTCTTCCCTTTATTTCCCTGCCAGCTGCTTATCTAAAACCTAATCCCCTACTCACTTGTGTTTACAAGCAAGGCTGAGGTGACTCAGTGATTGGAGGAGACAAGAAAAAAAGTAAAGGGCAGAAATGACATCACAAGTTAGCCTTAACTGTGGGCAAAAGACATGGCCCCCACCAGGAACAGAATTCTCGTCATTTACTATAGAACATTCACTGAAATCAAAACGTGGACAGTATAATACATGTGTTATGTAAGTAGATCAGGTATTTATCTATTTATATATGTGTTTTGTTTTCCTGGCATAGTATGGCTGATCCTTGCTTAACATAAATAACAGGTAAAAAGAAGTATTTTAATTGCCTTCAGGCACTCTTTAAAGCGGTATCATTACCATAAAAATCAAATTTCGACAGCAACTGGTCTGAGTGTATTAAGTGATAAAGATGCTAATCCTGCATTCAAAACTTTCAAAACTTTTTCTGCTGTTATGATTTGGAGTTATCACATACTTAAAGAAAACCTGAACTGAAAATTAAAAGTCAAAATAAGCATACACAAGTCATACTTACCTTCCATGTAGTCTACTCCTCAGTGTCTTTCTCCTCTCCTGCGTCCTGTTTGTTCACTGTGATCAAGGGAATTTTCTGTCCTCCATTTTGAAAATGGCCATTACTCATAACAGCTTTCTGGTCAGCACACAGTTAAACTGTAACATCACCCACTTGAGCCATAGGGAAACATGGACACATCAGTTCTTCTCTCAGCTAGAACTGACAGCAACTGATATTTTACTGACAGCAACTGATATATTTCAGATCTGACAAAATATTGTCAGAACTGGAAGGGATTATTGTCAGAAGAAAATGGTGAGCTTCTGAGAGGAACTGATGGCAAGGTAACTATACAATGTTCATTTGAAGTTACCTCATGTGTTTATTTTAAATATTTTTACTCAGTACAGGTTCTCTTTAAGGAGCACTGGCCCTTTAGTAGTCGGTGCCAAAGAATTGCATGCTGGGGGTTCTTTTTATCTATAATGTATTCCTCCTCTTTCCTTTATTTCCCTGCCAGCTGCTTATCTGAAACCTAATCCCCTACTCACTTGTGTTTACAAGCATGGCTGAGGCGACTCAGCGTTTTTGAGGAGACAAGAAAAAAAGTAAAGGGCAGAAATGACATCACGAGTTAGCCTTAACTGTGGGCAAAAGACATGGCCCCCACCACTAACAGAATTCTCGTCATTTACTATAGAACATTCACTGAAATCAAAACGTGGACAGTATAATACATGTGTTATGTAAGTAGATCAGGTATTTATATATGTGTTTTGTTTTCCTGGCATAGTATGGCTGATCCTACTGCTTTAAAGGATAGCCAAGGTGAACTGACCTGTACAAATGCTGGCTATAGTTACGCAGGAGTTCTCGCGCCCTCCGTTCCCCCCTTTCACTGCAGTCCCCCACCATTCCTGTGCAAATGGCCCTCACAAGTCTGTCAAGTTGCGGCCAAGTCACACATTACTGCGCAAGCCCTGGCCCGGCAGTGCCTTTCTGTGATTGCGCTCCCGAGAGTGCTCTGAGAACATTATTAAGCTTCTTTTTAACCACAGTCACTGTATTAACACATTAACTTTGTCTCAGTGTTTTATTCTGTGTGCTTGTTATTAGATGATATTCTCAGCTGTGGGTGGAAATGGTAAAAAGGTATTTTTGCATCCAAAGATTGCCTTACATATTCTTAGTTCCAAAAGATATTAAAGAGGGCCTCAAGAGTAAATAAGAAAATCAGCGCTGCAAGTAAAAGAACATTATATTTACCCGAGAAGCCTTGTCCCGTGATGCCATCCTGAAGTCCCTGCATCACTCGACTTCCGGCGCCTGGCCCCGCCTCCTCTTTCACCGCAATGAAAAACACCAAGCTATTTACTACAGTAAATAGCTTGGCTCGGATAAATATAATTTTCTTTTACTTGCAGGCTGCCAGATTTTCTTATTTACTCTCGAGGTCCTCTTTAATTACCAAGGAAATATTGGAAAAAAAAATTTTTCGTCACACAAGCAGTAAAAGCCTGTTGTTGTAGTTACTAAGAAACATACTTTGACTCATCTGTGGTACAGAAAATCATAAATGCCAGACTGAGATGGAAAGGTAATTTTTATAAACATTAATTTGTAAAATTGCTTGTACAGCTCTGACATCATTTAAATGTTAATAAAAGTTTAGACATACGTTAACCTTATCTCCAGGTATCACACTGAAAATGACTCATGCAATGCTACAGTGACATATTAAAGATATATTATGGCTCTTTAACAAAAAATAAATAAATAACTCTGCTTTTATAACTATGATTTTGTCTGCAGTGCCTATCCTGCTGGCTGGCAGATGCAGTATAATGACAGCTAGCATTTGCATCCTGCTGGTTTGCCGTGACATTTGTTTAACTAGGTTTTCTTCTTCTAGCTTTAGGACTTGTTTGAAAGATTATGTTTTATGTCACATTAATGTAGAAATATAGAAAATACAGAACATTTAAAATGGTTCCCAGATTTGTAATCTGCACCACTATACAGTATCTCACAAAAGTCACTTTTATAATCAATTCCTCATCCAAGGTTAGACCACTTGGGCCTCGTTCACATCTGCTGCGCTGAGAAACGTGTGAAGCGTACGTACGAAAAGGGCGTCGGGAAAAAAGGGCGCGTGGTATAAACGTTAAATGGAAATAACGTTTATAGAAATATTGTGTAGAATTTCGTTTACAAATAGTGTTTTAAGAATTTATAAATCACTAAATAATGTGTATGAGATCGGCAATTCTTAAAACGTTAATCTTCCCTGTTTGTAAAGTGAAACTTATATTTACGTTTATTAAAAACCCTCCCTGTACCTATCCCTAACCCCTAGACCCACTGTTGGTGCCTAAACCTAAGACCCCCCTGTTGGTGCCTAAACCTAAGACCCCCCAGTTGGTGCCTAAACCTAAGACCCCCCAGTTGGTGCCTAAACCTAAGCCCCCCCTGTTGGTGCCTAAACCTAAGACCCCCCAGTTGGTGCCTAAACCTAAGACCCCCCAGTTGGTGCCTAAACCTAAGACCCCCCTGTTGGTGCCTTAACCTAAGACCCCCCTGTTGGTGCCTAAACCTAAGACCCCCCTGTTGGTGCCTAAACCTAAGACCCCCCAGTTGGTGCCTAAACCTAAGACCCCCCTGTTGGTGCCTAAACCTAAGACCCCCCTGTTGGTGCCTAAACCTAAGACCCCCCTGTTGGTGCCTAAACCTAAGACCCCCCAGTTGGTGCCTAAACCTAAGACCCCCCTGTTGGTGCCTAAACCTAAGACCCCCCTGTTGGTGCCTAAACCTAAGACCCCCCCTGGTGGTGCCTAAACCTAAGACCCCTATGGATAATAATGTTTTACAGACATTAATAAATAAAAAATGTAAATAAAAAAATGTAAATAATTTTTTTGGGTGGATAATAATGTTTTAGAAATGTTTTAGAAATAGTGATTTAGTATCTTCATAAACGTTATTCGTCACGGGCTCATTTTGTAAAGTTAAATCATCACAAACATAGTTATAAATCCTTAAAAATCTCCGGGCGCCTTTGTTAAAACGTTAATAATCTCCGGCGCCTTTTTTTCCCTGTTCGGCGCCCATTAAACGATATTTATAATGGAAGTGAATGGGGCGCCCTTTTTGTCCACTTGTCTCATGCGCCCAAATCTACTGCTTCCCTGTACAGACACAAAAGATCATTATCTGCAAAAGATCTGTTCCTGCCAAAGATCCGTTCCTGCAAATTGCATTCATAGTCTATGAGATCTGCAGATCCTCATACACACCTTGTTTAACAGACATTCATCTGCAGATCAGATCCACCAGGATGGATTTTCAGATCTACAGATGATTGTCTAAACTGCAGATGAATGTCAGTTAAACAAGGTGTGTATGATGATCTGCAGATCTCATAGACTATGAATGCAATTTGCAGGAACGGATCTTTGGCAGGAACAGATCTTTTGCAGATACTGATCTTTTGTGTCTCTACAGCATCTGTGTGTGCAGCATCTTGCAAAGATTTTTTTCTGATGGGGAGTTCAGCTCCATAGAAAAGACTGTGTAGAGTATGGCTCTCATACTACATGGAAGGGGGTAAAAGTGGTCTGTGATCTTTCATTTTCAAAAGACTATAGTCTGATGTGTGTATGTGGCCTTAGATAGTTCAGTGTTTCTTCAAGCAGGAACACCCAGGATAATTTGTGTGAATCCACCACCACCTGGAATACTGCTCACCTGATGTGGTAGCTGGCACCCCAGGTAGCTGGCATCACAATCTAATCCCTACCATAGTCATACTCTAATGTCCTACCATATTATTATTATGTATTTATATAGCACTGACATCTTCTACATCACTTTACAGAGTACATAGTCACGTCACTGACTGTCCTCAGAGGAGCACACATTCTTATACTACCATAGTCATAGTATAATGACCTACCATATTATTAATATGTATTTATATAGCCATGACATCTTCTGCAGCACTTTACAGAGTACATAGTCATGTCACTGACTGTCCTCAGAAAAGCTCGCAATCTAATCCTACCATAGTCATAGTCTAATGTCCTACCATAATATTATTATGTATTTATATTGCACTGACATTTTCTGCAGCACATTACAGAGTACATAGTCCTGTCACTGACTGTCCTCAGATGAGTTCACAATTTAATCCTACCATAGTCCTAGTCTAATGTCCTATCATATTATTATTATGTATCTATATAGCGGTGACATCTTCTGCAGCACCCGTTTTATCTTCATCTGCCCAGTTTCACTCTAGCACTCTTTGTCCATCCTCACTATCTATCAGGGATGGATCAAGACCAAGTTGCGCCTGGGGCAAGGTCAGGTTTTGGCGCCTAAAGGTCAGGTTTTGGCGCCTAAACTGACATTCATTTTGCCGCCTTTTTAAGAATTCAACAAACTGCGCCTGGGGCAAGATACCCGCTTGCTCCCCCCTAGATCCGTCCCTGCTATCTATGACCCTCTGTCCAAAATTTCTCTCAATAAACGTGCTGTGTCCTCCCTCCCTTCTACCATAGAATAAAAATTAATTACCACAGCCCATCACATTACCATCTCATGTCCACCGATGTAGTCAAACATTCTTTACCAAGTGTTGTAGCAATATCACCCAAGGAAGAAGGGAAGAGGGGACTCCATCAATCCTCCTTAGAGGAAAAAACCTGGCGACACCTGGCGACACAATCCATCACATCTGTTGGTCTCAGCAAAGTCCAGGAGTTTTCCCAACCCAATTATACTTTGTAACAATTGTGGAACTTTCTCCGTGATCAGCGCACAACGTGTGCGCTGACACGGCGGAAATCCTCCACAAGCGTGTAATTTTGCAGGCACCCAGCAAAAGGTGCTACGCACCCGTAGAGGGAAAATTCCTGTCGGCAGATGGCGCTGGGGAGTGCAGAGGAACCAATCCTCTGTACCTCCACAAATGCCAGACAGGAATTGTACGAAGCGCAGAACGCAATCGCAAGAGAGGCGATTGCGAATGAGATGAGCAAAGGGACAGGTTGTATGTGTGTGCGCCAATCCAGTCGCCACCCAGCGACCGCGCACACGCACACACAACAGCAGATATGAAATAGGAACGCGATCGCGAGAGGTGCGATCGCCAGACGTGACACAAGGCAGATCAGAATAGAATACGAGGGTAGCAAAGGCACAGCAAATAATACAATAAGGAGATACGGAAAACAAATGCTAGCTAACCGCGAACACCGCACTCATTCGCAACAGTGCACGTGGTTATGCGCGGTCTCCACGTGATAAGCACAATAGAGACAAGCACGCCTAACTAACCATTAACAGACAAACATGAAACAGAGGACGCGAGCGCTTGCTTAACGGTTACCTCACCGAGCCTCCAGCAAGCGTAGCAGACAGACACATGAAAACATGGACAAGCGAGAGATAGGATCCACAGCACTAGCGAAAAGTGGCTAGTGCGATCCCAGGAGACAGAACAGAAGGATCCCCAGCGCTAGCAAAAAGTAGCTAGTGCGATCCCAGGAGACAGAACAGAAGGATCCCCAGCGCTAGCAAAAAGTAGCTAGTGTGATCCCAGGAGACAGAACAGAAGGATCCCCAGCACTAGCGAAAAGTAGCTAGCGCGATCCCAGGAGACAGAACAGAAGGATCCCCAGCGCTAGCAAAAAGTAGCTAGTGCGATCCCAGGAGACAGAACAGAAGAGATAGCTGGTAGCAACCGCTGCACCAGCTATACTCCAAGAACAGAGATCAGAACCATTTCCTGTCAACCACCATAGGGACAGGACAATGGCAAACAGGCAAGACAAGACAGAACAGGCAATACAGATAATACAATCCTAACAGCACTAGGGAAATCTGCCTAGCGCAGATTTAGGAATTACTCTAAGCCGATGTTCAAACAGAGAGCAAGGCTGACACCCCACCAGGAGTGTTACATAGGACGAAATCCTTATGAACAGCGAAGCATTGTGGGAAAGACATAGTACTTATAGTTCACGCCTCCAATGAATGTGGCCAGGCAATTTGCATGACAACGTATGCAAATTCCTCTGCAAGCACAAGCTGCAAAACTGACAGAAGCTGTTCTTTCCAGAGTCCTGCAGCATGCAAACCTACACAATGGTCAAAAGGCTGGCTGCCTGCACAGGCAGCTGAGCAAATCATCACATACTTCCTAAACCATAACACACACAAGCGCATATACGGTCACTGTCGTAGGCGCGTGATCACAGTATAAATCTATGATATCCGCTTCTGCGCAATACAACACAGCCAAGAGTGGACACCTCATGCTCACTTAATGGGAAAACAATGACTTACTCACTATGCCTGCGTATCTCATGCACCAATATCTCATGACTACCCTCTCAAACTGGCTGTAGCAGGATTCAGGAATGCATCAACATACTTCACTGAACCCAAATAGCATCAAAGACATCTGGAATTGAACTCAGATAATACCCAGGTACTGAATCAGAATCAGAATCTTTATGTTCGCCAAGCACGACTGGGTCGTGCACGGAATTGGTCTTGGCACGTACAGGATACAGGTAGGATAGGGTACACAGAATACATCAGAAAGGATCAACACTATATCAGACATTTCATACAGAGAAAACATACAAGCAAAAACAACACTCAATTTTTGTATAGTTACACAACACTCAAGTTATTCACTGGGCTTGGCGCTGCTATGGATATGTGTGACGGCAAAACATGATCACGCTGTGGTGGGGAGTGCGTGGAGAGAGTTTAGTGAGTTTACAGCTGAGGGGAAGAAGCTGTTTTTGTGTCTTTTGGTCCTGGTGTAGATGGACCAATACCTCCAGCCCAAAGGAAGCTGGCTGAAAAAACGGTTGCCTGGGTGTGAGGGGTCATTTGCAATCCTCAAAGCTCTGGAGCTCAGCCTTGAGTGGTAGAGGAGGTCCAGAGCGGGTAGCGGTTTTCCTATAATTCTCTCCGCTGATCTGATGACTCTCTGTAATTTGTGTCTGTCGCTGGCGGAGGAGCTGGCATACCAGACTAGGATGGAAGAGCAGAGGACAGATACTGAACTGGGTGATTAAGATGTGGAATGCATTGCTACAGGAAGTAGTTATGGCAAATTCTATACCTGCATTTAAAGGGGGCTTAGATGCTTTTCCTGCGATGAAAGACATCCATGGCCACAATTACTAGGTAATGCCAAGGCTGTGATGTTGATCCAGGGATTTTATCTGATTGGCATCTGGAGTCGGTAAGGAATTTTTTCCCTTTTGGGGCTAATTGGACCATGCCTTGTAAGGGTTTTTCGCCTTTCTCTGTATCAACAGGGATATGTGAGGGAGCAGCCTGGTGTTGTACTTTGTTTTCTGGTTGAACTCGATGGACGTATGTCTTTTTTCAACCCAAATAACTATGTAACTATGTAACTATGAACTCTAGTAACCAGCAGCAAAGATATATGAGAGTGAACACTAAAACATACATATATATGACATTCATGTCACTTGTGTATCTCAATGCCTGACAAAATAAATTCACAGATCCTGCAGAATACAAACCTAGCAATCATTATTTCAAAAGTTTATTCATGACATTGTTAAAATTTTGTACTCTATTTCCGAACTTTTGTGACTCAAATGGGAACAAATGAGTGTTGTCACGAATTGTACATGCTGTTAATAATATATTGCACTATTGTGTGCTTGTCCTGATGAACCACTTTGTGTTAAATTATTATTCTTATTTTTCACCATGAGCTGTCAACATGGAAAGAGGTAAAATAAATCCCAATAACATGACCTTTTTTTCTGAAATAGGCTAAGGGAGTTTAAACACACCTTTAGATGGTATTTCAAATTAATTTGTAGTGCTTATACTCGCATTGTTTTTTTGTTTTTGTTCGCTGGATAATTAATATTTGGCAAAATGCTATACTTCATTGATATTCTTTTCTATGTGCCGCCTTTTGGACGTTAGAGATCAAATTCACATACAAATGATCACTCAAACTTCTATGTTTCTACAGACATTAGTTTAATGTCTATAATTACTGTATTTATTAGTGTACCAAAATTCAGACACCTATGTTCAGATGTGTTAAAGAGACACTGAAGCGAAAAAAAAATTATGATATTATGATTTGTATGTGTAGCACAGCTAAGAAATAAAACATTAAGATCAGATACATCAGTGTAATTGTTTCCAGTACAGGAAGAGTTAAGAAACTCCAGTTGTTATCTCTATGCAAACAAGCCATTAACTCTCCGACTTAAGTCTTATGGGGCATACAGACATGCGACTAAAGTCGTTAGTAACGAACGACTAACGATCGTTTATAACGACGATCGGGACAAAACTTGCGCAAACGATCGTTAACTCTAGCGACCAACGACCGAAGTCGCTATAAACGAAAAATCCGTCATGGCGGATTTTTTATAACGACGATCGTTACAAAAAGTATGTGTGTACGGTGATCGTTAAGAAACGATCGTTCGTTAAGTAACGTACATGCGCAGATAGCATATTCAACTTGCTAGAATATTTGTTTTTGGGGCCTATATATGTAGATGTTTGAATGAGGAGCATGTATGTATTGTTTGAAATGCAAAATGTGTGTATGTGTTTTTCTGTGTGTTGTGTGTATATCTCTTTGTGTCTCTGTGTCTCTCTCCCTATATATAGATAGATAGATAGATAGATAGATAGATAGATAGATAGATAGATAGATAGATAGATAGATAGATAGATATATTTATATATATATATATATATATATGTGTAAATCTCTCTCTCTCTCTCTCTCTCTGTATATATATATATATATATATATATATATATATATATATATAGAGAGAGAGAGAGAGAGAGAGAGAGAGAAAATATATGTATATAGATGTATATATATATATATATAAATATATATATATATATATAGATCTCTCTCTCTCTCTCTCTCTCTCTCTCTCTCTATATATATATATTTTGTTTTTTAAACACATAGATATGTGTTTGTGTGTCATATTGTCTATTACCCACTATGTGATCTATATATGTTTTCTTTTATATTTGTCCCAATATCTAATCATACATGTTCAATAAAAGGGGTATAATAAACAGGCGTTCGTGAATGATTGTACAAAAAATGTTTATTTACAATATCAAGTTTTGTGTTAAAACATTTAATCTTGAAAAATATTAGCAACCCTCTGCTTCATTTGTGTTATCTCCTCTTGGTAAAGCGACATAGAGGCCCACATGTTGCATTTCATGACCTCCGCCTTGGCATACAACTCGTCCAATGCCTCCGTTATGTCAAGTACTTGTTTTTTTTCTGTGTGAAAAAAAAAAAAAAATTTATGTGATTGGACATATTGTAATAGGTGAATAATGTCTCTGTCTCTCATGATCTCATAATCACTCACTCTCTCTCTCTTTTTTTCTCTCTCTGTCTGTGTCTCTCTCTCTCTCTCTCTCTCTCTCTCTGTCTCTCTCTCTCTCTATATATATATATATATATAGTGTGAGAGAGAGAGAGAGAGAGAGAGAGGGACAGGGGACATGGATGGATACAGAGAAACACATACCTACACATATGATCACTGGCGGCATGAGGTCGAAATTTAAATGTAGGAATGGTACGTTATATAGTGATCCATATACACTAATCGGGTATTTTACATACATGGCATACTTCCTCCCGTTTAGAAACTGTGACAACTAATGATATTCCATGTTTGGAGAACTGATTATGTACATCTCAAATTTGTTTTGGGTGTGTGTCAAGGGATATTACCAGCAAACTATTTTAGCAGAACAGTATAGAAGTGCTGTATGGAGCATCATCAAAGGCAACACTCATGTTCTTGACAATGGACAATGTGGTGTCATATGCCACAGTTAACTGTGTTTACAATGTAGGCCCTATATTCAGAGTTTGGACATGGTAGAAATGAGGAATGTTTCAAGTACACAGACTTCTCACACTCGAAGTACACAAAACATTGTCCATAAATCAACAATGTTGTTGATTATGTTACACACACCTAGAGGTACACATTATTCAAAACAAGTTTGCCCAGCTTGGGTAGAAGAATGTTCCAATAAAGGGTGAGTATTATAAACGTTACTGTTGTGATGTGGGATACTTACTGATCAAAATAGTTGCATTAGGGTCATCAGATGTGTCCTCATCCTCCTGGGTTTCCACATCTACTTCTTCAGGTTCGTGTGAAACCTCCTCCACATCACCAGATGTCTTTTGGCATGCTGAAAAAGAGTATCAGACATGTGTTGTTAGTGATATGTTCACATAGGCCTGGTGCACACCAGAGGTTTTGCTTGGAGCATATAGACTTGTTACATGTGCGGCAAATGTTATCCTATGTGTGTGTGCACACTGGAGCAATGATGTTGAATACAAAATCACATAACGTAACTTTTGCCATACATTTTTTAACCACGAAAAATAATTACAATTTAATGCTATGGGGTCAATTAACAAAAATCATTGATCCAGTGTACACAGACACAGGAGAACAATAGCAGCACATGTAAAAAGTCGCAATGTTTAAAAAGAAACCTCTGGTGTGCTCCAGCCCATTATCTGGGTAATCATACAAAGGCTTTTCACAACATGCAACTCACAAGTGTGAAACAATACACACCCAGTTCTATGATTGATTGTTGCCCTAATGTAAAATTGAGGTTAGGAGTGTTATGATAGTAAACATGCATAAAGCCTCCACCAAAGACACCTTGCCCATTAGGAATGAGACATCGAATCTTGATGTGAAACATATAATAGTATTAAACAAGAAGTGCATGATTGTCTAGCATGCACTACAGATATAATGCATATATATTGTGAGTACATGTACATGTGACACTTACCAATACTCTCTCCAATAACATGTCAGTCTGTGGTCACTGTTGTTGTGCTTTTGTGGTATGTGTTTAAAATGAAGAATGACAATATCAATGATACAATAGTATTATGTATGTAGGCACACACATTGTCTAATAACTTTGTCTTTTTTCATGCAGTGCACACCTACCTTCATCACATCTTGCTTGACTGGTCTCTGCAGTCTCCCCATCTCCTTCAGCCTGTTTTTGAGGCGCTCCATCCAAATCTACAAACAATGTGACAGCCATTAAGGACTGTAATGGATGTCAAGAACTTATCATAAGAACATCACATTACTGTATACATATGGCCTGGACTACAGATAGCTTAGAAGATACTCGGTGTGGCATGTCGATAGTGTTAGGTGAGAGTAGTGTAAGCTTCTTCTAACCTACAAGTGCAACACGGCCCATTGTCATTGTTAATAGACTGTTATACTATTGTCGTTGAGTGGGTGTTTTATTTGACAACTATTCCTGTGATGAATACCCACATAAGTTATTTGGGGTTCCCTCACACACCATTATCCCTGTGCAACCACTCCAACTCCCTGGTTAAAGCCACCCAAGGTGTCCTTTTGGGGGTGGCCCGGTGGGTCAATTGGGCCAGGCCCCACACCTGGAGAAGGGTCCATACCCTCTGCGGTGGGCGAGTGGACATAGTAGGCCAAAACCTAGAAATGTAGACAGTCCACACTGAGTCAAAGAAAGATGGTGTTGCATGTAATTAGCTATCCAGTAACGATTCAAACTGTGTCTTATGAGTGTCTCTCTGTAGCACATCTGCATAACCACAGTTTGTATGTGTTTTCTATCCTGATGTGTGAGCTTTTGTACACTTTCTTATGCGGTGGATCCCCTGCCATGGGCATGTATAATTGTATCAAGTATTGTTATTTGAAACTAGCATCCACCACTACAGGAACACAGAGATATGTTTCCACATTCTAAGTCGGCAGCTATATGTGTTACCCCACTACAGGGATCTGGCTGTACCTGTCCCCAGTATAGGTAGGCAGATGAAGATAGTGGACGATTGTCCAATGGGAGTAATATGACGCACATAAATCTTAGGACCCTGTCAACCTGCTACTGTCATGCTAGGCTCAGTGCTGTAAGGTGTAGTGTTGAGGGTTGAGTGGGCCTCAGGCCGTAAGGCTGCTGATGCTTGATGAAAGGGGTGTCCACACCATTGGGAGTCCCCATACTGGCTCATGTTTTGTTGGTGGTAGAACGGTTTTGCTTTGATGTAATTTTAATAAACTCACACTGAAATAAAAAAAAGTACTGAACCATACTTTCCTTCATCATTACTGGCCACTACGGTGCATTCAATAAGATAGGCCATGGTGATGGAGAAATGAAATACAATGGTTACAATCTACAGATACATGTGTATACTTACCAACAGGAAATAATGTGATGCTTTCCTCCTCACCAACATGCATGTCTTCCTCCTCATCACCATCATCATCAGCATCATCTGTCGAAGTAATGACATATATATGATTAAGTATGTACCCTCAAATATATGGATAACTATGGAGTTCATTGTACACAATGCCAGATGTACCTTCTTCCATTTCCCTCTGGACCGCCGAAGTGTGCCCAGCCTCCTCTGGCTCATCTCTGCTGGCATGGCCTGCTTCTTGTGGCTCCTGTCTCTGCAGTCTCCTCTTCTCTTCTGTGTGTCAAGTGAAATGTTGAGGCACATATGTAACACACATTCTACATACATTATCTTCAAGTGTGTAAGCGTTCCACACACAAAACTAAATACTGATTCACAATACTGGTCAGATGCAAGTAAGATGGAGTGATATGTGCAGCAAGAGTTGTTGTTAAAGGCAATACTATGAAACTGCTATGCCTGCAAACACACTATTACATACATAACTACTTACTGTCTCTTTTCACTTTTCTGCGCAGAGATGCTAGGACCTCCCTCTCACGCAGCTTTAAGTCAGACCACCTTCGCATTAAGTGGTTTTTGGTCCTAGTGACCCCAGAAATTTTTTCCAGGGAAGAAATGACATGGTCTAAAATATAATTTTTGCGCTCAATGGGTCTTTCATACACCTCCCTCCTTCCATCATAGTCCCTCTTATCAAATATTCTGACCATCTCTGCCATTTCTTCCCTGGACATTCTTGTGGCTCGCTGCACAGGTGTCCTGCGTGGCATGGTTGCTGTCACAGCTCACAGGACTACAGAATGTAGAAGAGGAAGTGACAGTTTGGATAAACAGGAAGTTAGCAAGCGCTTCTTGCGTCATCCGAACGTACGTTCTGACGTACTTACGTTATCCGAACGTTCCGAGAAATCACTCAAATAGGGTAACGTAACCTTATAGGCGGCGTATAGTAATGCTTCCTGAACTTTCGGCGTCTGCGTCTTTCAAGGTAAGTTCGTTTAAACCTCGACCGTGTTTATCAGTAACGTACGTTCGTTAAGTTTCTTTCTTGCTTGCTTGCTTTCTTTCTTGCTTTCTTTCTTGCTTTCTTTCTTTCTTTATATGAAGTTTATGTCACCTCCATATGTTTGTCTTTCCAGGACAGTCCAGGAAACTATGGCAGTGGATATCTTTTCAGATTCTCAATTTACACGTGAATTTATAGACCTCTATAGAGCACACCCTGCCCTTTGGAAGACAAAAACTAAATGTTACTCGGATAGGCGTCTAAAGGCAAAAGCACATGATGAACTCGTGCAGTTATGTAAAACGGTCCTCCCAGAGGCTGATGTCCAGTTTGTAAAAAATAAGATTCAAAACTTAAGAACCGTGTTTAAAAAAGAATTAAACAAAATTGAACGATCAAAAAGATCAGGGGCTGCAGCTGAAGAGGTTTATAAGCCACGACTATGGTATTACGACTTACTTGCCTTCACCATTCCACATTTAAAAGGTCGTGAGGCTATATGCAGTTTATCAAGTGAACCCACTGACTTGAGTATCAACAGCGAGATGGCTACTGGTGACAAGGATCCTAACCTAGAAGAAGAAGAGGTATGTTTTTTTGGATAATGTCACACTGACAATGTGTTTTAAATGGTTATAGATTGTTCCAATTAAACTGTCGCTTTGTGAAAAAAGCAGAATCCACATTTCACACCCATGTATACTGAGGGACTATAAAAGGTGAGCCTCACCTTTGTTATAGGTATGTTTCCACATTTCATGCACAGAACAGTGGAATGTGGTGGCTGCTGTTCCGAAATCTTTCCAGAAACCAAGCTTACTATTCAGCTACAGATACATGTCACATTTGTAGCTTGCTACTTAATTATAAAAAGGACAATGGGGGCCAGGTTAGTTTTCGGCCTGCAGTAGTGTGTGATTCACACATTAAACAAGTGTGTGCAACAAACCACTACTAACACACTGAGATGTCATGTTCTCCATGCTTTCTGAGGTGTGGTGTGTTTATTTGGAGACATAGAAATGACCCACACGATTATGTTAATCAAGTAATTAATAGTTGACACATTGTGATGTAGTGCATATTTTGTTTGATTACTAAACATCTAACCTCATGCTTCAATTGCAGTAGGCCAATGTTACCTACCCTTGCCCATTTGTACATTACTGACAATCGACTCCCAACATGAATAAGCTCTGAGTACATTGGACATACCTTACACTAAATGTACCTAATGTTTACATATGTGTTTAAACTTTGTACAAATTGCTGTATTTTCTGTCCATTCATTGTACAGACATCTGTCGCTGGTCCCTCCCAGGAGAGCACTAAACGCAGATTTGCCCTGAAAAAAACTCGCAAAAGAAGAAATGTTCTTGAAGACAAATGTGAGGAAGCTATTCAGCAGGCTGTTATGCTAATCAACAAAAAAGATGACTCCTGTGATGCGTTTGGGAATTTAGTGGCAACTAAATTAAGAGAATTTCCGGAAGATTTGAGGGCACACACACAAAGTGCAATCATGGCTCTTTTGACTCGCACAAATATTCCAGCACCACAAATCCCTAATGCTACATTAGCATCTGAAAAAGACCAACCTCAGCCTACATTCACACATCCACAACACATGCATCAACCTACATTAGCACCGACACAACACATGCATTATCCTACTACCTTACCACCAACACAACACATGCATCATAACGTCATGAGTCAGTATAGTCACAACTATCACACACAACAGTATGAGCCCCATTTCTACCCTCCTGATAAAATACTTGACCATCCACAAACACATGTGCAACATCCACTATATCAAAAACAATTGGAAACTGTGTGGCCAACTCAACCCAATTATGCGGATCTGTGATAGCTCCATCCGTGCCTATATGGATACTCTTCCTTTAAGGATCAATGAAGAGAGACTAAAATGGAGCCATAATGTTTGTACATTTAATCAACAATAGTAGTTGCCTGGCACCCATGCTGGTATATTTAGCGACACTATATGTGAGTTAAACCAGTAACAAGCATGTATCTGCTATGTATTTACACTGATACACAAACTGACATATGACATAACGAGATAGACGTGTATGTAGAGTGCCTAGCACAACAACAATTATGCTGTGTTCATTATTAGCTTTATCGGTCAGAATGCCATAAATATCCGGTATGTAAGTGGCTGAGACAGTCCAGACTGAGACAGGAATTGAGTACTGTGTGACCCACACTGCAAATAACTTGCTGTTTATATCAGTATCTTGCTGTCAAAAGGCACTTTGCTGTTGGACAGTGTGGTCTAGTTGCATTCTGTTATCAGTGCCGCTCACGCTGTATTCACTTCCTGTCTGTGTCAGCCACTTACATACCTGAGATTGAAGTATTGACACCTGAACATGTACAAAATGACCACAGCATAGTTCTACCTGTGATAGACACTGTACATACCTATTTGTATCTCTGGTCACATGTCATTTTGCCTATCCTTTACAGGACCCAAGCTGTCAGACTACATGTCCCTTTCTCTGTAGGTCTCCTTTATACTGTATGTTGTATGGCTTAAACATACTGTTCAGGTAGCTGCAGGAGAGTTACAATCTGGCTCCTCTTTATAGGATGCAGCCAAACCCGGGTACATTATGTAACCACACCTGTTTGTCAGCCTTGCTGATCAGGTCTACCCAAGTAGTGATGACATCAGGTCAGCAGGATCGGCCTGTAACACATTTAGGCAATACATACCTACCTCACCTTTACTTTCATGTCTGATTTACGTTGAACCTCGACATTCAGTATGAACAGATAAGCATGTTCTATAGCCACCTTCCAAAGTGTGTTGTTTTTTTATTTTTGGAGGGTACTTATGTTCCTTTTTGTTACGTTATGTATATATTTGGTAGCCCTGTGTAATTGTGAGGAAGGCAACTTTGGTTACAATGCCAATCTTAAACTACTTCTACATAGACTGTTGTATTTGATTCAACAAAGGTGTTAATAAAAATGTATTTCTTCACCTGAAACGCTGGTGTTATTGTGTTAATGGTGTAGTTAGTATCATTGTTTAGTTGATGTACACTTAATTTTCCTTGTTGTTGCATTGTGGCAATATCCTATCATTAACAGCTACAGTAATTGTGTAGTACAGGTTAGCTTTAATTAGTACTGTGTATGGAGACGACATCCCAATTAGCACAGAATAATTAGTACATAATTAACACTCTTTTTCATTTTGTGTAAACATTCTGAATGGTATACATATAGTTAATGAACCAACGAGCATTCATTAGACTAATTATGTATTCGGATCTAATCCCAAAAATTTAATATAATTGAGTGTTAATTATGCACATTTATATTGTGTGGTCCAATCTGTCTAAATAACATGCATATCCATTGTAGACTATATAAGTTCACTGCCTCACATGTTTATTGGGTTGTGTTAATAAGGAACTACAACAACACCCACATGAATCTCTAATTCAAAACACATATTATGATGTTCCATGTCTAAACCAGTATGTGTAGGAAGCAATGTTAAGTGTGACCTAACACATATCTGGTACATGTGGGCCTTGACTTGTAGTTGATTAACAACAAACACATTTGAAGATGAACATAAATTTAATCACAGGTACGTGAAAACACAAGTTGCAACACAATTGTTAATAAACAGAACAACTCAAACTATACTGGCATCTTGCCAGGCCACAGCTCCAGCTCGTGAAAGAAAATAGTCAGCATAGGCCTCCCTATTATTTTTAGCCTCTGTAGTGGCATTTCGAGGCGGACAGGGCTGCAGGTCAGTCAGGACATGTGGCTGTGCTCTCCATTCACCTTCTACCACATTCCCAGTAGAAGTGTCCACCCTGTCCACAGCGTGCACAGGAAAGTATGTGGGAGCGTGCTGTTGCCGAAGAAAGTTGTGCAGGACACAGCACGCATAGACAACTGTATCCACCTTGTCGATCCGCAGATTGATAGCAGTATGCATCACACGGAATCTACTGGCTAAGATGCCAAAGGCATTTTCCACTATCATGCGGGCCCTGGACAGACGATAGTTGAATATTTTTTGCCGGTATTGAATATTTCTATTTGGGAATGGCTTCAAAATATGTGGGTGTAACGGAAAAGCCTCATCTGCAACATAAACAAAATTGAGGTGGTTTACAGTCAGTGAATTGTCCGGTACATTGAGCTGGTTGTTAGTAAGGCGTTCAAAAAAAGTTGTTTGTTCGATGACACCACCATCAGACTGCCGCCCATTGCGGCCAATATCCACAAATAAAAACTGATAGTTGGCATTAACTAAGGCCATCAAAATTATACTAAAAAAACCCTTATAATTATAATAATAAGAACCGGTATTGCCAGGGGGAGTAATTCTTATATGCTTTCCGTCCAGAGCCCCGCCACAGTTTGGAAAGTCCCATAAACGGTGGAATTCTGCAGCAATATCCAACCACTCCTGTGGTGTTTGGGGAAACTGAAAAATGGAACATAACATAAAATTAGACATTTGAGAGTCATGTAGCCAAACATTATTATTATTATTATAGTACAATCTACACAAACAGAGCACATGAGTGCATTGTAAAAACAGATATATTTAACATAGCTGCCATTGCTAGTTGTCTGTTTGGCTGCAGTAGAGCCTAAAACACACTCCTTACATAAACATCACACTAGCCAAGTGGAACTTGCATCACTAGCCACAGCCGGGACAAGGTCCTACAGCACCCAAGGCTGAGCCAGCAAAGTGCGCCCCTCCCACCTCAGCTGTCACACACTGATTGCTAATAGACTAAGAGGCCCACAGGGCCCATAGCCTCCACAACACCTTAATATGTATTTATCTGTCTTGCACTCACTTCCATGTAACCCCTCTTCTTATTTCTCGTTGCTTCCATAACCATTCTGAATGACAGCTGAATGAAATCTGTGGCCCCTCCTACACTGCACCCTGAGGCTGGAGCCTCTACAGCCTATGCCGGGGGCCGGCCCTGTCAACAGATTATTCAGAAAACTGGGATAGATTTTCTATGACACAACCATAGCATTATCAGTGTAACGTCCCTTCAATAACATGTTATGCAACATCAAATGTACATACCTTCATAAATTCACCCTTCAAGGCGTCAATTATTGCTTGGCACGTTTCTGGAATTATGATACCCAAAGCTTGCGGAGAAATTCCGGTTGAAAACTTTAAATCCTGGAGGCTGCGTCCAGTGGCCAGGAAGCGCAGGGTAGCTGTTAAGCGCTGTTCTGGGGTGATAGACTTCCTCATCCAGGTATCCTCCTTAGAAATTAATGGCGTAACCACATGTAAAAGATAGTGGAAGGCTTCTTGCGGCATGCGCAGATAATTCCTATAATCATCTGGAGCAGAGATGCTGAGGTCATGTAACAGGCTGTCATGTGAGATCAAATCTCTATCTTGGAGCCAGCTCTTTGCCCATGCACGGCCTTTCCTCTTTTGCTTAAGCACTTTCAAATTTTTACGCACTTTTAACAAAACTAATAAGGCAACACTAGCCCGCTGTTTTTGGGACATATGCGATGCCATTGCTGCACTGGAAACACGACAATAACGAACGAACGTCCACACCAAATGCAGCAACCTCTATACTGTTGCTAAGCCTTTTATAAGATGGCTTTACGTCACTTCCTGAAATCTACTGAACGAACTTTCGTTGGGCGAACGATCTGTGCGCAACTTCCTCTTTCCTACTAGCCATTAACAATGACGTTCGTTCCGGGTTCATTGATCTGAATAACGTTTAGCATAATAGATGCACTGCATCATACGTTCGTCACTTCCGCATCGTTCGTTCGGGAACGATCTGATCGTTGGGCACTTCCAACACACCTTTACTAACGACCGTTTCATTTCTCGCCTTAATTGATCGTTCGTCGTTGGTAACGAACGATCGTTATCGCATGTCTGTATGTACCGTCATGGAGAGGGCTGTTATCTGATTTTTATTATCTCAACTGCAAGTGAACAGTTTTCTTTTTATCTGCCAGAGGAGAGGTCATTAGTTCACAGACTGCTCTGAAAGAATCATTTTGAATGCAGAGTGTTGTGTAATCTGCACATATTAGAGAATGATGTAATGTTAGGAAAAACACTATATACCTGAAAATAAAAATATGAGAATATTTTCTTTGCTGCTAATCTTCTAGTAATTATTCATAGTACACAACCAATTCATTATATCATATTTTTTTTTCGCTTCAGTGTCTCTTTAAAAGGGCCTTAGTTTGAGGATAATTGTTTGCATACTGCAACTAAAATATAAGCGTTAGAGGCTGATTTAATTACAGATGTTAAAAATACTTGATGCAAATGATTAAATTGTCTTACATTGCACACAGTTTAATGGCTAATTAAAATGTCATATTAACGCTTGCCTTTGCCTACAAGAGACCCAGACCAAACGTTTAAAGTGGACCTGAACTTTTGCACAGGACAAAAGGTAGAATAAATGCACCCTGTGTGCTTTTAAAGAGAACAGCCAGTCTAATCTCCCTCATCTGTAAGTAATTACAAGTGTAGTTTGATCTTTCAGCACTGTCAGCACAGAAAATCATCAGTCCTTGGTAGACACAGCTAAAAGGTAAACACAGGATGTTAACCCCTTTGTCTGCTTCAATAAAACACTGCAGATTTACTATAACAGTTCTGTCAGTTGTAACAAAGAAATGTTTTATTTAAAGGTTATTATGATGTTGCTTATCTTTTAGAGCAGAGTGGAAGTTCTGAGTTCAGGCCCCCTTCAAGGACATCTGCCATATTGATTTCCATTTAAACAATACCAGTTGCCTGGCAGTCCTGCTGATCTTTCATGCACCAAGAGTGTCTGAATCACACACCTGAAACTAGCATGCAGCAGATGCAGTCTCACTTCACTCAGAAACGTCCGATTTGCATGCTTGTTAAGGGTCTATGACAAAGGCAAGGGTCACACTTACTATAATTGCATATGATTTGCTGCAGAGTGGAAACCGCATGTGAAAATGCACCTAATGTAAGACTATGGGTCGCATGAAAAATGCAATGATATGCACAGTGTATTCAAATGCATTTCAAAAAGCTCAACGGCCTAGTGCACACCAGAGCGGTTCGACTGCGTTTTGCAATCCGCTTGCGGCTGCGGATACGCTTGGGTAATGTATTTCAATGGGCTGGTGCACACCAGAGCGGGAGGCGTTTTGCAGAAACGCATACTCCCGGGCTGCTGCAGATTTTGGATTGCGGAGGCGTTTCTGCCTCCAATGTAAAGTGTAGGAAAACCGCAAACCGCTCTGAAAAACGGCAGTTCAGAGCGGTTTTGCCGGCGTTTTTGTTACAGAAGCTGTTCAGTAACAGCTTTACTATAACAATATCTGAAATCTATTACACCAAAAACGCTTCCCAAAACCGCAAAATGCTAGCTAAAACGCTACAGAAAAAGAAGAAAAAGCGTTTCAAAATCTGCTAGCATTTTGCGGATCTGCTAGCGGGTTTTGGTGTGCACCGGGCCAGAAAGTTCATTTGTTTTCTGCATGGCATGCATTTCTCACACAATGCTTTCCTGTTTTTTTTAATGTGTTTTTTGAAAATAAAAAGAGGGGGACATTTATTTATTTTTTTATACTTGCCCAATATTAATATTCATTAAATGCACAACATGGAAATACACTAAAAATGCACATGAAACATTTGAAGAAATGCAGAAACACACAAAAATAGCAGAAAACTGATGCTGCTCTACATGGATAAATGTGTAAAAGTATTAGTGGCAGAGGATCACAAGGACAGCCAGGCAATTTGCATTGTTTAAATGGAAATAAACATATCAACCTCCATATTCCTCTCACTTCAGGTGTGCTTTAAAAAATCTGGGACAAACCACTCCAGCTTTTAGGCCACACGCACAGGTCAGAATTTTTTCACCAAAAAGGTGGCAACCCTATTTGGTATGTGATAAATCCAGAAGGTCCGCACACTGATATGTAGACCAAGTCTGCTGTTTTATTCAAAAAACGTGACACAATTCCATTGCATAACCAACGATTCGTTTCGGGGCCCCGAGGGGTCCCCTTTGTCAAGGTAAACACACAGAATGGAACCATTCTGTGTGTTTACCTTAACAAAGGGGACCCCTCGGGGCCCCGCGAAACGAATCGTTGGTTATGGAATGGAATTGTCACGTTTTTTGAATAATCCAGCAGACTTGGTCTACATATGAGTGTGCGGACCTTCTGGATTAATCATTGACTGTTTCTCAGGTCCAGCACCTCAACAGTGGTGTGCGGTTCCTCCTCGGATTCCTGACTATTTGGTATGTGGGTATAAAAGTTGAGAGGTGTCCAATTTTTTAACGCACATCAAAAAATGGAAGTGCTGTATGGGGAAAAAATTGCATTGACTTAAAGAGTAACTCCAGTGAAAATAATGTAATAAAATAAGTGCTTCATTTTTACATTAATTATGTATAAATGATTTAGTCAGTGTTTCATATTGTGAAAGCTTTCATCTCCCTGATTTACATACTGACATTCATCACATCTGGACATTTTTACTGCTGGCAGATGATGTCAGTAGAAGGAGATGCTGCTTGCTTTTTTGGCAGTTGGAAACAGCTGTAAACAGCTATTTCCCACTATGCAATGAGGTTCACAGACAGGAAACTGCCAGGACCATGGTCCTCACAGTTTCCTGTGGGAGGGGTTTCACCACAATATCAGTGTAACGATTTGTGTCAGCAAGCGACAGAATTCTGATTATTAGGTAATCTGCAGTATCACCTATAATGCAGATATATACCTGATTATCAGGTGATCTGCAGAATCACCTATAATACTGGTATATCAGAAGCTGATGTGACAACAAATACAGATGGTGTTTGGTGCAACAGTAATACTGATAAGAGAAACACCTCACCAGAGGGGCTGGTGGGTACAATCAGTATAATGCCTCTCACCAGAGACAAGGGCCCTCCGGTGAGAGTAGAGTAGTCAGACAGATCTGGTTCGGTAACAGACAGACAGATGCAGTACAGAATCGGAAAGCAGAGTCAGAATAATATAAACAGGCAGGGTTTGGCAACTAGGTAAGATGAGCAAAGGTACAGAATCACTTAGCAAGAGAGAGGTCAGAACGAGCCAGAGTCATACACAAATAATATACAGTAAGGTAATGATTAAGGCTATCAAACTATTCCTATCTTGTGTGAAATTCCCGGTTTCCTCCCGGATCAAAGCACACTGATACTATCTAAGGGTCTGAGCGCTAACACGAAGTATTCGCAACAGCAGACAAGTTGCGAGTGACACAGTATGGCTTATGAAGCAGAGGAGACCCTCCAGGCACGTCCCCAGCGATCATCCAATGAGGAGCGGCGAGCATCTCCTCTGAGGTCAGCTGACCGGCCGGTCAGCTGACGCGCCTCCTCCCCGCATAAAGGTCCCGTCTATGCGCGCGCTCGCGACAAGGCAACCCTATGTGCAACTGACAGTTCCATCCTCGGCGTGCTAGACGCCTGAGGCCCGGACATGCTGCTAAACAGGGGGCTGGAGGCAGCTGCAGTGGTAGCGCTATTCCCCGCAGCTGCCTCTCCAGTGTTTATTACAATCAGCCATACAGAGCCCCCTGATGATCCATTTGTGAAAATAGATTTCTCATGTAAAAGGGGATATCAGCCACTGATTGAGACAAAGTTCAATTCTTGGTTATGGTTTCTCTTTAACACGCATGAAGTGCAGAAAATGGAAATGTTAGCGTATGCAAAGAAAAAAAACTATATTTCTTCTCTGAGTACTTCTGAAGACAAGCAGCTCCATACTTTGCACGTGCGAGCAGACCCGAGTACTTCTGTAGCCGAAGAAGGTGCTGCCGGCAGGAAATTTAAATTAGGGCCTGATAGTAGAACAATGGGACACACAGATGACTGGGAAGGCTCTAAGGGATTCAGATCCTTCCTTCTTCTTAGGCAAATATGTAACATCCCCCTGGTCTGAGAGGATGTCATTTTAGGTAACTCACCTCTCCAGTGCTAGAAGAAATGTGTTTTCTCATTCTGTAGTACTCTGTAGCTGGAGTACACTGAAATGCTGTGCAGTCAAGTGATCAGTAATCACTTGGCTTGGTCTTCTGAAGACATTACTAGTAAAACTCTTCAGCCATCTCTCCTGCCTTCCTTGCTGCCATCAAGTAGTCAGTGCATGATGCTAAACACATTTTCAGTTCTGTCAACAGCTTGAGCCTGTACTGATACTAAACTAGCTGCAGTGTGTGCTGATCTCTGTTACCTTCAGTATGTACAGTATACGCTGTTACTCTGTACCTGTACTGATAGTAAACTAGCTGCAGTGTGTGCTGATCTCTGCTACCTCCAGTATAAGCTGTTACTTTGTTCCTGTACTGATAGTAAACTAGCTGCAGTGTGTGCTTATCTCTGCTGCCTCCAGTATAAGCTGTTACTTTGTTCCTGTACTGATAGTAAACTAACTGCAGTGTGTGCTGATCTCTGCTGCCTCCAGTATGTACAGTATAAGCTGTTACTGTGTCCCTGTATTGATAGTAAACTAGCTGCAGTATGTGCTGATCTTTGCTACCTCCAGTATGTACTGTTTAAGCTGTTACTCTGTTCCTGTACTGGTAGTAAACTAGCTGCAGTGTGTGCTGATCTCTGCTGCCTCCAGTATGTACAATATAAGCTGTTACTGTGTCCCTGTATTGA
Source organism: Hyperolius riggenbachi (assembly GCF_040937935.1). Lineage (NCBI taxonomy): Eukaryota > Metazoa > Chordata > Amphibia > Anura > Hyperoliidae > Hyperolius > Hyperolius riggenbachi. Next base: position 121,032,072 of record NC_090655.1, read on the forward strand.
TAGTAAACTAGCTGCAGAGTCTGCTGATCTCTGCCAGCTCCAGTATGTACAGTATAAGCGGTTACTCTGTGCCTGTACTGATAGTAAACTAGCTGCAGTGTGTGCTGAACTTTGCTACCTCCAGTATGTACTGTATAAGCTGTTACTCTGTGCCTGTATTGATAGTAAACTAGTTGCAGTGTGCTTATCCCTGCTACTTTCAGTATGTACAGTATTAGCTGTAAAGCCTGGTACACACATACAATTTTGATTATCCAATTTTAGCTCTGTTCATCAAATTCATTGTCTGTTTGCCCACTTACAGCATGATGGTGGTAAAATTCGTCAGTGATTGACCATTCAAAATTGTATGTGCGTATACATCTTTGATCTATGCCTATACTGATTGTCAATTATTTAAATAAAGGACATGGGGCTCCATCCAATATTTTGATGGGCAGGCCCGTTATCTGTAGCTTACACCGCTGCTAAGTTCATGTAAATTTGGCCCCACCCACGGCCACGCCCACTCACTGTATGACCACGCCCATTTTTTTGCAGCGGCGCGCGTCATCCCCCCCTCACCTTGTGCCCACAGGTGCCCCCCCGATCTCCAGGGACCCTAGAAACGCCCTTGTTTGCCAGTCATTTTTACCTCGAAAATGCCAATTTGAATATATTTGCGAAAACACATTGTATTTTTGCAATATGGTCAAAGGAAACTGCTTTTTCTTTCTGATGCAAAAATTCACAAAAAAAACCCACAAAAAGTTATTTTTACCTAAAAAATTCACCGTGAGAAACCCGTTAATTTTAGCGCAAAAAAAGATTGCGACAAATGCACAAAATCACAAACTTCTTATAAAATGATTTTCAATGGCATGTTTGCTTAAGGCCCTGTTTATAATGGTCAGTTGCATTGCAGGGTAATTCTGCATGTCAGCTCACTGCCCATGCAGTTCTATGGGCCTGTTCACAGTAATGGATCACGTTACTCTAACTCGCTGCATGCAGGCTTTATATATTACTAACTGAATTAGGAATAAAGACCATTGGGAAAAATACATTTCTCACAAATGAGATGTTCTTCTTTCAGTCAGGCAAGGCAATTCTCACCCAGTCCTTTTAGTGTTGTTTCATTATGTACATACAGTATGTATTTTCATGTGTCAGATGCCCTTAAAGTGAACCCGAGGTGAAAAAAAAAACTGATGGGATAAACAATTATATTTATCCTCCTACTCCTAAAAATGACTGTAATGGATTGCGGAGACACCGCCGCGCGGTCTGACAGCGAGGCGGCTGGTTCCGCATTCAGACCGGCAGTTTCTCCGCAGCAGCATGCGTCTGGTTTGTCTGAGCCTAGTAGTGCACACAGATGGAGAGCTACGCGCAGGCAGGCCCTTTATGCCAGTAGGAGAGGGATCAGCTGATCAGGACGATCAGCTGATCCCAGCGCAGTAGGTGATTGGCTGAATGGGACTGGGCGGCGCTGAGGAGCGCTCTGCTATATATACTTCTTGCTTGTCAGTTGCTGGTTGTCTGCCGTTGCGAATGCTTATGTGTTAGCACTCAGACCATAGTCAGATCTCATAGTGTGTTAGAACCAGGTGGGCCTGGGAATTCACACTTAGCCAGATTACTGTGTTATTACTGTGTTATACTTTAGACCAGTTCCAGGGTGTTGAGACCACGGACCTCACACCCAAGCTTAGGGATACCGTGTTATTACTGTGTTATACTTTAGACCAGTTCCAGGGTGTTGAGACCACGGACCTCACACCCAAGCTTAGGGATACTGTGTTATTACTATGTTATACTTTAGACCAGTTCCAGGGTGTTGAGACAGCGGACCTCACACTCTAGACTAGGCCTCTGCTTGATATCTATTATGACCTATTGCTCTCTTGACCCTTCTTCTGCTCTCTGATTCGGTACCTACGCATATCTGATTACCTGTTGCCAACCCTGCCTGTCCCTGGTTACCGAATCAGCCTTCTGTCTCTGTACCTTATCTGCTCGTGTGTTGCCGACCCTGCCTGGCCGACCCTTCTACCTGTGACACCCCCCCGGTGGGGTGTCCAGTTGCTGCAGGGACTCCCTGTCCCTCAGAGGGACCTCTCTGCAATCCAGTCAGGGACTCTATCTCATAGGAGTCCTTTGACTGCAGTAGAGTCTGACTCCCAGCAGTTCAGGGAATCACTGGCTCTCTGGTTATCTCCAACCCTGGCTAGGAGATACTCGTTATACGGTCTAGGGTCACCTGCTCCTCAGGTGGTCCCAGCTCATATACTGTTGCACCAAACACTTACACTTGATCCGGTGTCCAGAGGTTAGTTATACTTGTATTATTGGTGATTCTGCAGATCATCAATAATCGGGTATATATCTGTATTCTTGGTGATACTGCAGATCACCAATAATCAGATTCTTTCTGTGTGCTGACACCGATCGTTACAATGACTTTATCAGTGGCAGAATGACTTTGATCAGTGGCAGATTATCAAGTGTCCCAGACGTAAAATAACTGAACTGTTGACCTTTTTATATCTCTCCCCTGAGCTCAGAAGTTGTATTCTGCCAGGAAAATCTTTCTGGCTGCAATTTGTTTATCAGTGATGTATACTATATTCCCGACAAGGTACCATCAAGACAGAAACTGTAATTTCCATACATAGATATTAAGTCTTTGAGGCAGTAAAAAACAAACAAACAAATAAAACAGCCTGGTTATTATGTTCTGTACTGTATATACACTTGTTTATACTGTATCTTCATGTCACATGTCGCCTCAGGTACACTTTAACACTTGTGATTAATATAATTGAATGAATCAGGCCCACATTCAGTTTATGTGGCATCAAAAACTTGGAGAAAGTAGAACCATTTGATCAATTTACAGTATGAACATAAAAGTCCAAAACAAACAATTGATCTTATAGAATCTGAGATCTCTCACAAATCGAGGATGAGTCTACGCTTTTTTGACGGGGATGGGTCGAGTTATAGTAAAAAGACTCACAATTTCATCTATCCATTATTATTTTTTTACCAGTTAATGAGCGTTATTTAAATATTTGTTTCACGTCAATCTTGTCATGATTACTGCTCTAAAATTTTAATGCAGCGTGCTGGAAATCACATCTTTTTCCAATGACTGCGATAATTGAACTGCCTTGTTTTTCAATGCATGAGATGGGAAAATAACATTCTGGATCAATTACTAGATTAACCTTGCTGACATGCTTGAGAAAAACTGTTGTACAGCTTCTAATCCATGAATCATTGCAAGAGAGGGAACAGCTTAAAGAAAGAAGTGTACCGTATTCTAAACATTGCTGTATCCTGGCTATATTTTGTACTATCCTTGGAAATGATGATGGTGTATTTACTGCTTGTGAGAACAGGATAATTGTAAAGGGCTATTTGCACTTTTCTGCACTGTCTTTATATATGTACAGTACTTCTATATATATATATATACAGGATCTTCTCAAAAAATTAGCATATTGTGATAAAGTTCATTATTTTCTGTAATGTACTGATAAACATTAGACTTTCATATATTTTAGATTCAAATACACACAACTGAAGTAGTTCAAGCCTTTTATTGTTTTAATATTGATGATTTTGGCATACAGCTCATGAAAACCCAAATTTCCTATCTCAAAAAATTAGCATATTTCATCCGACCAATAAAAGAAAAGTGTTTTTAAAACAAAAAAAGTCAACCTTCAAATAATTATGTTCAGTTATGCACTCAATACTTGGTCGGGAATCCTTTTGCAGAAATGACTGCTTCAATGCGGCGTGGCATGGAGGCAATCAGCCTGTGGCACTGCTCAGGTGTTATGGAGGCCCAGGATGCTTCGATAGCGGCCTTAATCTTATCCAGAGTGTTGGGTCTTGCGTCTCTCAACTTTCTCTTCACAATATCTCACAGATTCTCTATGGGGTTCAGGTCAGGAGAGTTGGCAGGCCAATTGAGCACAGTAATACCATGGTCAGTAAACCATTTACCAGTGGTTTTGGCACTGTGAGCAGGTACCAGGTCGTGCTGAAAAATGAAATCATCATCTCCATAAAGCTTTTCAGCAGATGGAAGCATGAACCCATTTTTGAACCAGAAACAGCGGCAGAAGCGCCTGACCTGGGCTACAGAGAAGCAGCACTGGACTGTTGCTCAGTGGTCCAAAGTACTTTCTTCGGATGAAAGCAACTTTTGCATGTCATTCGTAAATCAAGGTGCCAGAGTCTGGAGGAAGACTGGGGAGAGGGAAATACCAAAATGCCTGAAGTCCAGTGTCAAGTACCCACAGACAGTGATGGTCTGGTGTGCCATGTCAGCTGCTGGTGTTGGTCCACTGTGTTTTATCAAGGGCAGGGTCAATGCAGCTAGCTATCAGGAGATTTTGGAGCACTTCATGCTTCCATCTGCTGAAAAGCTTTGTGGAGATAAAGATTTCATTTTTCAGCACGACCTGGCACTTGCTCACAGTGCCAAAACCACTGGTAAATGGTTTACTGACCATGGTATTACTGTGCTCAATTGGCCTGCCAACTCTCCTGACCTGAACCCCATAGAGAATCTGTGGGATATTGTGAAGAGAAAGTTGAGAGACGCAAGACCCAACACTCTGGATGAGCTTAAGGCCGCTATTGAAGCATCCTGGGCCTCCATAACACCTGAGCAGTGCCACAGGCTTATTGCCTCCATGCCACGCCGCATTGAAGCAGTCATTTCTGCAAAAGGATTCCCGACCAAGTATTGCGTGCATAACTGAACATAATTATTTGAAGGTTGACTTTTTTTGTTTTAAAAACACTTTCCTTTTATTGGTCGGATGAAATATGCTAATTTTTTGAGATAGCAAATTTGGGTTTTCATGAGCTGTATGCCAAAATCATCAGTACTAAAACAATAAAAGGCTTGAACTACTTCAGTTGTGTGTATTTGAATCTAAAATATATGAAAGTCTAATGTTTATCAGTACATTACAGAAAATAATGAACTTTATCACAATATGCTAATTTTTTGAGAAGATCCTGTATATATATATATATACAGTACTTCTGGGTGTACAAGTGCTAAAAAGTACACTATTTGGAAGTTATACTGTGTGACTATAGAAGCAAAGATAACTGATCCTCCCCGCTGAAACTGAGCGGACTACAACTCTGAAGTGAGCCCATCCTCCGGCCATAAGAGGGACAACCACGCATACTGACTGCGATTTACAGCCATTTCTATCGGATGAGACCTGTCTATTTGGCTCCAGTGACTGGTTGTTATTGTCACAGTGTGAGCACACTTTGCTTTGTCTTTCTTTGTATTTTGTAAAATATGGCATCAAGTGTGTATTGCCACTGGATGCATATGAGGATAATGTATATTTGGGAGCTTTAACACACAGCACTTTACACTTAACTTAAAATTTTCTAAGGGGAAGTTTCGGAGATCATGCTGTACCTTACAGAGGGGAAACACAATAAAGAAAGACAAAAGGAACCCTCTATGGTTTAGCAGGGGTGCTCGGATAGTACTTTTTAAAATCCGTATTGATCCGGATACCCTAATACGCGGATATCCGGACGCATTATCCGCGGATATCCGACCTATTCAGATATCTGGATAGAGAAACCGGAAGTGCCCTTTAAAATGCTTCCAAAACGTTTCAGAAGGTAAAAAACCTCCCTCCTCCTCCTCCCTCCACGGCTTGAACCACCAATCTTTTGGTTAACAGCTGAATGCTCTAACCAATTGCGCCACAGAGACTGTGCACGCAGTTGCTGCTAAATGGCTATCTGGGGTTCTCTTCGGACAATTGTTGAACACAAAAGGCAAGGCCATCCCTGGGTGGGCTTGAACCACCAACTGTAACGATTGGGGAATTATTTCCGTGGTAAGCGCACAGGACACGCACAGACACTACGGAAATCGTCCACAATTGTGTAAATTGAGAGAACCCAGCTATGGTGCTATGTACCTGTAGAGGGAGATTCCCACCGGCAGATGGAGCTGTGGAGTGCAGACGAACACAGCCTCTGCACTGCCACAGACGTCAGATGGGAATTGTACGAGTTGAAGCGAAGCAGGAAATCTAGTCGCCACCCAGCGACGGTGGACACACAACAACGGAAATAAAGTGGGAACGCAATCGCCAGAGTGGCGACTGCCTATAGTGACACAAGACCGAAGTAGACAGAGCACAAGTATAAAGAAAGAGCACAGAGACAGAATGTGTGTCCGCCAATCTAGTCGCCACCCAGCGACGGTGAACGCACAACAACAGGAATGAAGTGGGAACGCATTCGCAAGTGTAGCGATTGCCAATAGTGACAAGACTGAACTAGACAGAGCACAAGTATAACGAAAGGTCACAGGGACAAAATGAATGTGTGTCCACCAATCTAGTCACCACCCAGCAACGGTGAACACGCATCAGCAGAAACAAAGTATAAATGCAATCGCCAGACTGGCGATTGCCAACAGACACCAGACTGGGCAGGACAGAGCATGAGAGTAGCGAAAGGCACAGCAAGCAACAACAATAAGAACATCAGGGAAAATAACAAACGCTAGCTAAACGCGAACACCGCACTCATTCGCAACAGCGAACGCATTTAAACACGATCACCGCGCGTTAGGCGCCCAGTGATATGTGTGTCACCCTAACTAGCCAATGAAACACAAACACGAAATAGAGACCGCGAACGCTTGCTAAACGGTTACCTCACCGAGCCTACAGCAAGCGTTCGTACCAGACAAGTGTAATGGCTAGTGGAGATACCGCCGCTACAGCAAGCGGCATGGTGGCTATCTCCGTGTCGCTGCCGGTGGTTTCCGCCGCACAGTTACATGCTGGTGCTTTGCCTGGTCCTTCTATCGCTCATAGACTAAGGGCTACGAGCGTGCACGCCGAGCAAAAGGACCTTTATGCATCTAGAAGGGGAGTCAGCTGATCACTCGGTCAGCTGACTCCAGCTATGCTCTGGATTGGCTGAGTGACCGGGGCGGCGCTATAGAGCGCGTTTAGTATATACAGGACCTGACTGTCAGTTGTTCCGCGTCTGCTGTTGCATATGCTACGTGTTAGCACTCAGACCTAGTCAGATCCCAAAGTGTGCTAGAACCAGCTGGAGCTTGGGATCCACACTTAGCCAAATTCTGTTAATAGCTTAAAGTACTAATTGAATTGTATTATTTTTTATGACCTTCTGCTAATTTGACTATTCTTCTGCTCTCTGATTCGGTACTAGTGTTGGGCGAACAACTAGATGTTCGGGGTCGCGAACGTTCGCCGAACATCGCCGCGATGTTCGGGTGTTCGCGCCGAACTCCGAACATAATGGAAGTCAATGGGGACCCGAACTTTCGTGCTTTGTAAAGCTTCCTTACATGCTACATACCCCGAATTTGCAGGGCATGTGCACCTTGGGAGTGGGTACAAGAGGAAAAAAAATATTTGAAAAAGAGCTTATAGTTTTTGAGAAAATTGATTGTAAAGTTTCAAAGGAAAAACTGTCTTTTAAATGTGGAAAATGTCATGTTTCTTTGCACAGGTAACATGCTTTTTGTCGCCATGCAGTCATAAATGTAATACAGAGAAGAGGTTCCAGGAAAAGGGACCAGTAACGCTAACCCAGCACAAGCAGCAGAACACGTGATGGAACACGAGGAGGCGCAGGAGGAGAAGGCCACGCTTTTTGAGACACAACATCCCAGGCCTTGCATGAGGACAAATAGCGTGCGGATATAGCAATGCTTTTTGCCGCCATGCAGTCATAAATGTAATACAGATGAGAGGTTCAATAAACAGGGACCGGAAACGCTAACCCAGGCCAGCAGCAGCACACGTGATGGAACAGGAGGAGGCGCAGGAGGAGAAGACCACGTTTTCAGACGCAACAACCCAGGCCTTGCATGAGGACAAGAAGCATGCGGATAGCATGCTTTTTACCGCCATGCAGTCATAAATGTAATAAATAGTGTGGCTGAGCAAGGTACACAGAGTGGCAGTAAACACAATGCTATATAGTGTGGCTGAGCGAGGTACACAGAGTGGCAGTAAACACAATGCTATATAGTGTTGCTGAGCGAGCGGTGTACTACTATTCCCAGCAGACACAGAGTGGCAGTAAACACAATGCTATATAGTGTGGCTGAGCGAGGTACACAGAGTGGCAGTAAACACAATGCTATATAGTGTGGCTGAGCGTGCGGTGTACTACTATTCCCAGCAGACACAAAGTGGCAGTAAACAGAATGCTATATAGTGTGGCTGAGTGAGGTACACAGAGTGGCAGTAAACAGAATGCTATATAGTGTGGCTGAGCGAGCGGTGTACTACTATTCCCAGCAGACACAGAGTGGCAGTAAACAGAATGCTATATAGTGTGGCTGAGCGAGGTACACAGAGTGGCAGTAAACAGAATGATATATAGTGTGGCTGAGCGAGCGGTGTACTACTATTCCCAGCAGCGACACAATGACTGGGGGGACCCTGGCTAGCGTGGCTGGAGCGCAAACTACCCTGCCTGCCTACCCAAAGCTAAACCCACAGACAAATGGCGGAGATATGACGTGGTTCGGGTATTTATTTACCCGAACCACGTGACAGTTTGGCCAATCAGAGCGCGTTCGGGTCCGAACCACGTGACCCGTTCGGCCAATCACAGCGCTAGCCGAACGTTCGGGGAACGTTCGGCCATGCGCTCTTAGTTCGGCCATGTGGCCGAACGGTTTGGCCGAACACCATCAGGTGTTTGGCCGAACTCCAACATCACCCGAACAGGGTGATGTTCTGCAGAACCCGAACAGTGGCGAACACTGTTCGCCCAACACTATTCGGTACCTTTGCCTATCTGATATAAGTTGCCGACTCTGCCTGAACTACTAGTCTACTTTAGCTTCCTGTCTCTGTACCGTATCTGTCCGTGTGTTGTCGAACCTGCTTGTCTGACTCTTCTGCCCTCACCAGGGAGCTTAGTCCTGGTGAGGGACTCTCAGTTTAGTTATCACCTGCTCCTCAAGTAGATAGCTGCAGTATAGTCTGAATCACCTGCTCCTCAGGTTGATAGCTGCAGTACAGTCTTAATCACCTGCTCCTCAGGTTACTAGCTATTACCGTACTGTCTAGATCTCCTGCCCCTCAGGGAATCACCTGCTGCAGTACAGTCTGAATCACTCGCTACTCGAGTGATCACTCTACATTGTCTCACCGTGCATCACCTGCTCCTCGGGTAAAACTATCACTATTCCTCTGTGTCTCCAGCCTGCTGGAGTACTGATTACTGTGTTCTTTAGAGATACCCCATTCTACCAGCCCTCTGGGAAAGTGGGTATCTCTATCAATATTTACTGTTGCACCAAACACTATCTTACACCTGTGTGTCCTGTGTCTTGCTATACTTGTATTATTGGTGATTCTGCAGATCACCACATAATCAGGTATAACATCTGTATTATTGGTGATACTGCAGATCACCAATAATCAGAAAATATGTTCATGCTGACACCATTCATTACAACAAGACAGACAGATGGGGCTACCAGTAGCAACTGCTGCTCTGGCTAGAACCCCTAAGACAGGATACAGAAGGAACCACCGCTGCTACTGCTAGAGTGGATGCGATCTAAACTGACAAACAGATGGGGCTACCAGTAGCAACCGCTGCTCTGGTTAGCAACCCTAAGGTAGAATACAGAAGGAAGCACTGCCACTACCACTAGGGCCATTGCAATCCAGACAGATGGAGCAGCCAGTAGCAACCGCAGCTCTGGCCTACACTCCCAGACAGACAGAACGATTTCCTGTCGACCATCGCTGGCGACAAGACAATCGCAGCAGAGAGACAGAACAAGGCAATACAGATAATACAACCTGACTGCACTAGAAGGGATGCCTAGTGCAGTCCCAAGGAATAACTCTAAGAAAATCTTAGCAAGGCTGAGACTCCAGGAGAGTTTAGCAGGTACAAACCATCATGACCAGCAAGGGATTCTGGGAGCAAAAGGTATTTATACTGCAAGCCATCAAAGGAGGCAGCTAGGCAATTTGCATGACAAGTGTATGCAAATTCCTCAGCAGAGAAACTCTGAAACTTGCAAAGCGAAGACAGGTCTCTTTTCCAGAGACCTGTAGCATTCAGACCTAAAAAATGGTCAAACAGCTGTCTGCCCGTGCAGACAGCTGAACAGATCATTACACCAACCTTTCGGTTAACAGCCAAATGCACTAATCAATTGCACCACAGAGACTGTGCATGCAGTTACTGTTAAATGATTTTATGGGGATGTATGTGTGTCTTTTGGAAGGAGAAAGTAAGTCTGCTCCAAGAAGTTTAACGCCACTTTTTTCCTACAACAAAGCATTCAAGCATGAATCTGAGAGAGCCTAAGCGCTTTGAGTCCTATTGGAGAAAAGCGCTATAGAAATGTTATTGTATTGTATTGTATTGTATTCACTGTGTGGCAGCAGAGTGGTGCAGCGGAAGCGTGCTGGGCCCATAACCCAGAGGTTGATGGATCAAAACCTGCTTGGAGAGATTTTATCTTTGTAATCGGTTTCGGATCTGCATATCTGCAATATCCACGGATATCCAGGTAATGCGCCCAAATATCCGCAGATAGCTATCCAGATTTTTTTTAAAAATCCGGAATCTGAATCCAAATCGGACAGTGTAAAAAAGTTCGGATATCCGGATGAGCATCCCTGTGGTTTAGTATATTGAGATAATTGGAATAATAGGTGGTATAAAAATATACCCTCACAGCTCAAATTGCAAAAGCAGCAGCAACACTCAATTTTCAATCAGAACATAGATGATACTAGGATCTCAGTGGTCACTCTCCAACAAAAAAGTGGCCAAATTGATGATACAAGCTAGTTTTTAATTTGGCACTTTCCTACCAGGGGGTAAGGCCATGAGGGGGTGGGAAGAGATCACCCTAAATATCATAAAAAAAATCTAAAAGCAGTTTAAAATATAAAGGTAGGCCCTAAAAGGGTTTGAACATGGATATGTATATATTATTATAAGTATATATACTTTAGAATAGAATCCATTCCATTTATGTATAAACGGCTCGTCTATTTCATCAATCTTATCAGAGTGTTTTTCCCAGAATTACAGTTCACTCCACAGCTGGGCAGGAAGAACTCGGCTCTATGAAACTAAAGCCACATACACACATCAGACCACAGTCTTTTGAAAATGAAAGACGACAGACCAATTTTACCCCCTTCCATGTAGTATGAGAATGATACCTTCACAGTCTTTCTATGGAGCTGAACTCCTGATCAGAAAAAAATCTTTGCAAGATGCTGCACACACAGATGCTGTACAGACACAAAAGATCAGTATCTGCAAAAGATCTGTTCCTGCCAATGATCCGTTCCTGCAAATTGCATTCATAGTCTATGAGATCTGCAGATCATCATACACACCTTGTTTAACAGCCATTCATCTGCAGATCAGACAATCATCTGCAGATCTGAAAATCCATCCTGGTGGATCTGATCTGCAGATGAATGTCTGTTAAACAAGGTGTGTATGATGATCTGCAGATCTCATAGACTATGAATGCATTTTGCAGGAATGGATCTTTGGCAGGAACAGATCTTTTGCAGATACTGATCTTTTTAATGTCTACAGCATCTTTGTGTGCAGCATCATGCAAAGATTTCTGTCTGATGGGGAGTTCAGCTCCATAGAATAGACTGCGTAGGTATGGCTCTCATACTACATGGAAGGGGGTAAAAATGGTCTGTGATCTTTCATTTTCAAAAGACTATGGTCTGATGTGTGTATGTGGCCTAAGACTATTCAAATCTCTGCACTGGGCATTTTCCCCAGTGCTGAACCATGATTCAGTTGAGGCTTAGATGAGCTTTTGTATTTATGAGAGTAGGCGGTTATTTCCACAATAGTAGGTTCACTTTAGCAGAAATACCATTGTTGAGAAATGTGAATATCATTGCAACACAACAACATGCCATTTTCTGATAGCTAGGTCACTTCACCAAACTTTCTTAGCAAAGTAAAATATGTAGGCCAGCCTTGTTAGGAGGATTACTTTGTGACAAAAATACCAGCCAGCCACATGTTGTAAAGTGGGTCAGGAAAATGCTATTTACTGTTCAAAATAAAACCTTACATGGCATTTGCCTGTTGCGGCTAAATTCCTTTTTAATAATGATATCTGGTGTGTTGAATTTTTTTCTTTATTTAATTCCAGGACAGCTCCAGGTAATGGAGGCTGTAGATAGCTGTCTGTACTAAAATAAGCCACTGGCTTTTAGCTGCAGGTAGTGTTGGGCGAACATCTAGATGTTCGGGTTCGGGCCGAACAGGCCGAACATGGCCGCGATGTTCGGGTGTTCGACCCGAACTCCGAACATAATGGAAGTCAATGGGGACCCGAACTTTTGTGGTTTGTAAAGCCTCCTTACATGCTACATACCCCAAATTTACAGGGTATGTGCACCTTGGGAGTGGGTACAAGAGGAAAAAAAATTTAGCAAAAAGAGCTTATAGTTTTTGAGAAAATCGATTTTAAAGTTTCAAAGGGAAAACTGTCTTTTAAATGCGGGAAATGTCTGTTTTCTTTGCACAGGTAACATGCTTTTTGTCGGCATGCAGTCATAAATGTAATACATATAAGAGGTTCCAGGAAAAGGGACCGGTAATGCTAATCCAGCAGCAGCACACGTGATGGAACAGGAGGAGGGTGGCGCAGGAGGAGAAGGCCACGCTTTGAGACACAACAACCCAGGCCTTGCATGAGGACAAGAAGCGTGCGGATAGCATGCTTTGTACCACCATGCAGTCATAAATGTAATAAAGATAAGTGGTTCAATAAACAGGGACCACGCGGCAACGCTAACCCAGCAGCAGCACACGTGATGGAACAGGAGGAGGCGCAGGAGGAGAAGGCCACGCTTTGTGAGACACAACAACCCAGGCCTTGCATGAGGACAAAAAGCGTGCGGATATAGCAGCAATGCTTTTTGCCGCCATGCAGTCATAAATGTAATACAGATGAGAGGTTCAATAAACAGGGACCGGAAACGCTAAACCATCCCAGATGTTCATCGGTCATGTTACTTGGTTGGGGTCCAGGAGTGTTGCGTAGTCGTTTCCAATCCAGGATTGATTCATTTTAATTTGAGTCAGACGGTCTGCATTTTCTGTGGAGAGGCGGATACGCCGATCTGTGATGATGCCTCCGGCAGCACTGAAACAGCGTTCCGACATAACGCTGGCTGCCGGGCAAGCCAGCACCTCTATTGCGTACATTGCCAGTTCGTGCCAGGTGTCTAGCTTCATGCCCGGTTTCAGGTCCAGCGGTGCCAGCCACAAATCCGTCTGTTCCTTTATTCCCCTCCAAATTTCCTCCCCTGTGTGCTGCTTATCCCCAAGGCAGATCAGCTTCAGCAACGCTTGCTGACGCATGCCAACAGCTGTGCTGCACTGCTTCCACGATCCTACTGCTGCTGGTGCTGGGTTAGCATTTCCGGATGAGGTACAGCTTTGAGATGCGTTGGAGGAGAAGGAGTCAGAGAGGTAGGTGCTGCTGTTGTTATCCAGCTGTTTGCGGCGTGGGCAACACCCGCGCCGTAGCAGGTGAGGAATCGCTGCCAGGCTCCACAAGGTTCACCCAGTGCGCGGTAAGGGAGATGTATCGACCCTGGCCGAACGCACTCGTCCAGGTGTCAGTGGTGAGGTGAACCTTGCAGGCAACGGCATTCTTCAAGCTTCGGGTTATTTAGCTGACCACGTGCTCATGCAACTCAGGCACTGCAGAGCGCGCAAAGTGGTAGCGGCTGGGAACCACGTAACGTGGGATGGCCACTGACATCATGCCCTTGAAGCTGTTTGTCTCCACCACTCGATATGGCAGCATTTCGCAGGCCAGAAGCTTGGCTATGCTGGCTGGCTGTTACTGCCACGGCCCGGGGGTCATTTGCTGGCAATTTCCTCTTGTGCTCAAACATCTCAGAGACAGACAACTCAACCGTAGCGCTGCACACCGAAGGGCTGTTGGTTGTTGTGTTTGATGAACACTGGGAGACCTCAAGAGCACTAGTCCGGAAAGTGACAGTGTCAGCATCGTCTGATGTTTGTGAATGTTGTGAACCACGCAATGGCTGGGCTACTGCTGCTGCTGAGGCGGGTCTGGTGGTGAGTCTGGTGAACCCAAGGGAGGCAGTGTTGCTGGTGGTACCCTGTCCTGCCGCGTTTGCCCACAGAGTGGGATGTTTGGATAGAATGTGGCGGCTCATGCTGGTGGTGGAGAGGTTGTTAATACTTTTCCCCCTGCTCAGGCGGGTCTTGCACACCTTGCAAATCGCCATGGTAACATCCTCAGTGCAGTCTTCAAAGAAAGCCCAGACTTTAACTGGCTGAGGACTCGGACCTCGTGCGTGATGTGCTGGTGCTGCTTAACCCACTGCTGGACGCTTGAGAGGTCATCCAAGTAATTATCTGGTCCTGTTCTTTTGGATCTGTGAGGGTTGTTGTCCTGGACAACATGGGCAGTATTGAGTGGGTTTTCTTGGGTGCTCCCCTGTGGCCTGTACGTGAACCGTCAGGGGAAACACCTCTTCCCTTGCCCCTCCCTCTTTCACCGGATTTCTTCCTCATTTCACTTATCCTTAAAGTACACGCTGACTGGCAGCAGTACAGTGGCAGTACAGAAATGCTATACAGTGGTGGGTGAGCGGTGTACCACTATTGTCAGCAGTGACACAGAGCACAATGCTATACAGTGGCGGGTGAGCGGTGTACTACTGTTCCCAGCAGACACAGAGTGGAAGTAAACACAATGCTATATAGTGTGGCTGAGCCGTGTACACAGAGTGGCATTAAACACAATGCTATATAGTCTGCTATATAGTCACCCCGAACAGGGTGATGTTCTGCAGAACCCGAACAGTGGCAAACACTGTTCGCCCAACACTACTGGGAGGGAACGCAGATTTTAGTACCTAAACACACGATACAACATGTTTTCCGGGGTCGGACTCTGAGGCACATACAGATGGTCCCGATCATCATCCTCATCATACAACTCTTCTCCTGAGTCTGACCCACCCACCACCTCTGCCACCCCAACATCCCCAGACACAGACCCCTCATCGTCCTCAACATTAACTTGGGATGCTGGCCTGAGCCAGACCTCCTCCTCCACATCAGGCCCCATCATCTCCTCAATGGCAGCCCTCATTAATCGCTCTGGCGACGGACTGATGGACACAACGTTCTCCTCCGGGGAGGGCTGCTGCTGACCACTGGCTGCTGGGGTGGATGTTATAGCTTGCGTGGGGCGTTGGCTGTTGCTGTTGTTGGGAGTGCTGCTCACAGCGGAGGTCTCTGGGGAACTCATGTTGAGCTCATATAGTGGTTGACGGTGAGTGGAGTATTACTGATCCCAGCAATATACACACTGACTGGCAGAGTACGCAATGCTATATAGTGTGGCTGAGCGGTGTACACAGAGTGGCAGTAAACACAATGCTATATAGTCTGGCTGAGCGAGCGGTGTACTACTGTTCCCAGCAGAATCAGAGTGGCAGTAAACAATGGTATATAGTCTGGCTGAGCGGTGTACACAGAGTGTCAGTAAACAATGGTATATAGTCTGGCTGAGCGAGCGGTGTACTACTGTTCCCAGCAGAATCAGAGTGGCAGTAAACAATGGTATATAGTCTGGCTGAGCGGTGTACACAGAGTGTCAGTAAACAATGGTATATAGTCTGGCTGAGCGGTGTACACAGAGTGTCAGTAAACAATGGTATATAGTCTGGCTGAGCAGTGTACACAGAGTGGCAGTAAACACAATGCTATATACTCTGGCTGAGCGAGCGGTGTACTACTGTTCCCAGCAGACACAGAACAGTAAACAGAATGCTATATAGTGTGGCTGAGCGAGCGGTGTACCACTATTCCCAGCAGACACAGAACAGTAAACAGAATGCTATATAGTGTGGCTGAGCGAGCGGTGTACCACTATTCCCAGCAGACACAGAACAGTAAACAGAATGCTATATAGTGTGGCTGAGCGAGCGGTGTACCACTATTCCCAGCAGACACAGAACAGTGAACAGAATGCTATATAGTGTGGCTGAGCGAGCGGTGTACCACTATTCCCAGCAGACACAGAACAGTGAACAGAATGCTATATAGTGTGGCTGAGCGAGCGGTGTACCACTATTCCCAGCCGACACAGAACAGTGAACAGAATGCTATATAGTGTGGATGAGCGAGCGGTGTACCACTATTCCCAGCAGACACAGAACAGTAAACAGAATGCTATATAGTGTGGCTGAGCGAGCGGTGTACCACTATTCCCAGCAGACACAGAACAGTGAACAGAATGCTATATAGTGTGGCTGAGCGAGCGGTGTACCACTATTCCCAGCAGACACAGAGTGGCAGTAAACAGAATGCTATATAGTGTGGCTGAGCGAGGTACACAGAGTGGCAGTAAACAGAATGCTATATAGTGTGGCTGAGCAAGCGGTGTACTACTATTCCCAGCAGACACAGAGTGGCAGTAAACAGAATGCTATATAGTGTGGCTGAGCGAGGTACACAGAGTGGCAGTAAACAGAATGCTATATAGTGTGGCTGAGCAAGCGGTGTACTACTGTTCCCAGCAGTGACACAATGACAGGGGGGACCCTGGCTAGCGTGGCTGGAGCGCGAACTACCCTGCCTGCCTACCCAAAGCTAAACCCACAGACAAATGGCGGAGATATGACGTGGTTCGGGTATTTATTTACCCGAACCACGTGACAGTTCGGCCAATCAGAGCGCGTTCGGGTCCGAACCACGTGACCCGTTCGGCCAATCACAGCGCTAGCCGAACGTTCGGGGAACGTTCGGCCATGCGCTCTTAGTTCGGCCATATGGCCGAACGGTTTGGCCGAGCACCGTCAGGTGTTCGGCCGAACTCGAACATCACCCGAACAGGGTGATGTTCTGCAGAACCCGAACAGTGGCGAACACTGTTCGCCCAACACTAGCTGCAGGAGTTAATCTAGTTTGTTAAAGTAGACTTTTCTTATGCTGGAAATGAGTACAATATTATAGTTCAGAACCCTGGACAGCGACTGGCAGTATGCTTTTGGGTAAGCAGTTCTGATAACACCAAAGCACAAATTAAGGCAGTTCTAGAAATACAAGCTTTCAACATGCTTTTAGGCCTTGTTCACATCTAGAATCGAAATTGCAAACACAAGTGTTTTGCGATTTTGTGCACAATTTTTTATAGCACCTCCCGGCACTCGACTGCATGCTGTGTTTTTTTTAAAAGCGCTTTTCTAAGTGCTTCTTTCAGAGCTCACTGACGCAAGTCAGGAAGTGATCTCTTTGACCCGGAAAAGAATAAATACAATGTATTTATTCTTAAAAATGCTCATGCAATAGCTGCACAAATCGATTTTGTGAGCGTTTCACGTTTTTCTTATACCTTTAATTGAGCCAAAATCGCCTCAAAAATGGTACAGGCACCGCTTTGCTGAGTGGATCGAAAACGAATCACTCAGATGTGAACTCTTTCATAGGGAATCATTGCACAAGCGTTTTTAGGGTGATTTTGAAAATAATCTGCACTTGAAAAAATTTCGAAAACACCCTAGATGTGAATGAGCTCTCCTTTTGGGTTTAATTTTTTTAAAAAAGGACTGATTTTGAAAAGTATGCCTTTTCATTTTAATTTGTAGCCAACTATGATTGGCTAAAATGATCAGAGATTTTATTGAATGTAAATGGTTGTATACAGAATATCCCCCAACTTTCAAGGAAACATCCAAGCAAGATAAAAAAACAAAATCCACTTACCTGCGGCTTCCTCCAGCCCATGGCTGCCGTGTGCCGTCCTGTGCCTTCGCCGCAGCTCAAGTGGCTCCCAGTGTCCTGAGCTGCAGTAGCCGACCTTGCCAGGTAAGTGGATTTAGTTTTTTTTATCTTGCTTGGACCTTCCCTTTCAGTATGACTATTCTGACACACACAGAATATTAAAGCAAATAGGAACTGAACTTATGGATGAGATAATGGGCTAGATTCATCAAAGTGCGGTAAACCTACCGCACTCAAGCACCAGTGGATAAAATTAGCGCGTGCCTGTTATGCTAGTAAGTAATCTAATACATCTGCACACCCACATATGGAATAATGGTGTGCAAAGTACAGTAATTAGGTTACAAGAATACTGACAAGAAAAGAGCTGTACAAAATACTGCACTACCATTTACCAATACAATTCAAAAAGATACAAATTTTATTGAAAAACAATGATCATAAAAACATTTAGAATAAAGGTCCCATGGACCATAATACAAAACCCATTTTACAGACACATGATAATGTTATAATAAATAATGCTTCACCTCATGAAATAAGTACTGCCTGGCCCTGGCAGCATAGCACGAGTTTTTTAGTTATGGCTGGTCCTTCTAAATGCCGTGAGCCAGTGACGTAGAACTATATTAATGTAGTAGTGGCCACACTAGTGAATTATCACGGTCATGCTATGTCACTATCACGCGACATTTTGAAAAATTGAGCGTAATTAAAGAGTGCATGATACGCTTCCAGAGCACGCTAATTTTATCCCCCGCTGCTTGAGCGCTGTAGGTTGTTATGAATGTAGCCCATTTGGGTCCATATATAATTAACTTTTCCTCCTGAGATTATCAGCATGCTTGTTTCAGGTGTGTGATTCACACACTTCTGCAGCCAGAGATCATCAGGACTTACAGGTAGCTGGTATTATTTTAAAAGGAAATTGTTATACTCACCAGTCCTGGGTTCCAGCATTGGCCTCTTGGATGCTAATTCCGGAAGCCTCTCAGGACGGCGTGGATGTCCGCTCCGTGCAACGGCATGTATACATCCTAAGGAGCACACCCCTCTTCTTCACACTTGTAGCCATGGCAGGGGGCAACACTGGCACGAAGGCAAGGGTATTTAAACCCAGGTCAATTACTGCTCAGTGCTTTTCTATCTTGAACAGCTGTGGCATGTTGCAACACCATCTGTGACTAAGGTCACAGTCATGCTCCTGTCAGCTCCTGTCAGTCCAGTCCTGTCAGTTATTTTGACAGTCTTGTCTATTCAGTTCAGTCCTGCCAGTCCTGTCAGTTCACTCCTGTCAGTCCTGCCACCTGTCGGTCCAGTTACCTGTTACCTGTAGGTGACCAGCCAGTCTCGTCAGTCTGGTCAATTGTCAATCCACTCACCTGCCGATCCTGTCGCCTGTCACCTGTCAGTGACCAGTTAGTCTCGTCAGTGTGGTCACCTGTCACTCCCGTCATCTGCCAGTCCTATCACTCCTGACATCAGCTAGTCCTTCCACCTGTCACTCTCGTCATCTGTCCATCCTGTCCAGCATTCAGCCCGCCCTCCTTCTCTTATTGCAGGGCCTACCCCTCCTGTTCTTCTCATCACTGGTGGGGCAGCCCTAGGGGTCGTGACCTGGTGGGCTCTAGGCAGCAAAGTAGTCCGTTACCTGCTAGGGGTGACGGCCCATTATCCCTTGCAGGGTGCATTGGTGAAGACCCGTGCTCACTTAGACCTCACGCCCTGGGGGTGCCCACACCAATCACTGGTGCTGAGATCACCATGATCTTGACAGAAATCAATATGGCAGCCACCATAGGTTGTCTTTAAGCCTTTTTTCTCACTTTACACACTTATGCCTGGTCTCTTGATTACACCATACTCACTGACACTTTCATGTAGCATTTTCAGTTAGGAACTTTTTGCACTGGTTGTGTTTTTATAAACACACCAGATCAAGCTACACAGTCAAATATATGGTTGCAATTATTCTTGCACGGTATAGATCTTTCCTTTTAGAAGAGTTGCTTTTTCTTTTTCCATCACATTAATGGTTTTGTGTCATTTATTTATTTACTTCTGTTCATTTGTGACACATTTCTTTTTCTGTCACTTCAATACAGTGACGAATGCTTTTAACGCAAAATACTAGCAGATGTCGTATAAAGTTTATGAAAACAGCATAAGAAAACCTATGCATTCTTTGTTAGTCTCATTGAAAATGTAATGCTTTTGTCATGTCTTTTATATCAGCTAAATACTCTAGAGATAAAGCATTTTTTTATAACTGGCATTGGAACATGAAAGGTGTTTTTATCCTTGTCACAAATAGAGACATGGCACATAGTAAATAGTTGTGGAACGCTCTGAATTGTTGAGATACATGAACAGTGCTGTTGAAGATGGGTCTCAATAAGGATTTATGAAGTGGAGCCAAATGTATATTGTGTACAATTTACAGTCTAGTAGCTGGCTTTAGTGATGTAGGCCTTCCATTGCTAAATAATTAGCAGCACAGAAGTTTCTTTACAGGATTATCACTGGACACTCCATAGAGCTGCCATTTCTAGCCTGATTTCCAGTGCTCCCAGGTCTATATGCTGAGCCATACTTTGACTCCATGCTGCCATGCAGACAGCCTACAGCAATAACTGACTAATTTACACTAAAGATGATTTACAATGTAAAAATCAAAATAATTTTGAATAACACAAGTTTCAAATGTAAATCAAACAATCCAAATGATGTAAATTTTACATCATTTGGATTGTTTGATTTACATTTGAAACTTGTGTTATTCAAAATTATTTTGATGGATTTCAGCCAATCATGTAATACAAATGAGCCAGGAAAATATACTACTCCTGAAGAAGTGAACTACATCTGGTTTGACATTCACGAAACATGTCGAGAAAATCGAGTATAATCTCGGTATTATATATTAAAGTGTAAAAAATATATATGGACACAGATGTCTCGAAGGGGTCTCCACAGAATTCAAAAAGTGGTTGGCCAGATTTAGGGGACAATATTCCAAATCAGTGTTACCCTTATTGGGAACAAACTGTTATCATTGTTAAATTGTTGCAAATACTAGGTTACTGTTATGGCTATGCGAACATATTGCATTCTTTTATGTGTGTAATTTTAAAATGTTGTAATAAATTGATGTTTTAACTGGTTATCAAATAATTTGAGTCGATATTTACCTATTGATTTCCTGGTGGACAAAATTTATCGATTGAGCTTTCCTCTTTACGGTCCCTGATAGCCCATAAAAAAGATTAGCATCTTAAGAGGGACAAAAAGAGGATACCTCACATATTTCATATACTGTACTTTAATGACAGTACGACTGTGGCTTTTTGTTTCAAACCAGGCCTATACTTTTACATTAGATTGCATGCATATATGAGAGTGAAAAGGAATCTACACCTTATTTATTTTCTAAATAATTTCCATAAGCAGATAAACTATACATAAGTAAAGTAAACCTGAAGTAGGCTGTGAAAAAATAGAAAATTACGTATCGAGAGGGAAAGCTCTAGATCCCATAGAGTCATCTCCATGAAGTTCTTCAGTCAGCTTGGTAAAATACATTTTTGTCCCTCCTTGGACAGTCTTCAGAATTACTTGCATCCCAGAGTAGTTTCAAAGACAACTGGATCCGTACTGTGCATGCACAAGTTCAGGTTCACATATGCGTAATATGGATGCGCCTGTCTTCGTTAAGTACTCATAAATGTGAGTGCTTTTGAAGCCAAGGAGTCCCGAATGTGGAAATACAAGAGACAGAAGTGGAACGAGTGCACAAAAAGACTGGGAAGGGTCTATGAAACCACAGCCTTCCTGCTACATGGGTTAGTATCTAACCTCTAGCACGTTTCCTTGCTTAAGATTTGCTTTTTAGCATCACTCCAAAAATATTTTTTGTCTATCTTATCCTTCTCATCTCCCTATGTAACTTAACCACCTTCCTTCCAAATCACCTCTGTAATCACTTACAGAATTTCTTTGGGAATCACATGACCCCACACTCTAAATGGACTGCCCTAATCTTCCTGGCCACAGTGTTTTAAATTGCACTTTTGAGTCACATTAGACTATAGAGAGATTTTATGAGACTATATCAGCTGCGTTGCACTATGCTCTTTGCATCATCATAAGAAGAGCTAAGCTCTGAGTTACCAGACACAGTGCATATTATTCCCACCTTACAACTAAATGGCGTTAGGTTATTGCTGTATGTTCATTACAATGGATTCAGTGTGAACTTTGACTTAAGTTTCAACATCACAGCATGACCTAGACAAGTGTAGCAGAGAGAGAGATCCAGGCACCAGCCAATATTTCCAAAAAGCGTCACCTTTTTTACATTCTCACACCAACCGACATAAATTTCACATTGTATGGCCTGGCAGCCATTTCGCAGGGTACCCCGCTTCGTCACAGGCAGCAAGTTATATATAGTATATAACTTGCTGCCTGTGACAAAGCGGGGTTACTCTGCAAAATGTTTGCTAGGCCCTACATTGCGCAATTTATGTCGGTTGGTGTGAGAACATAATAAAGGATATGTTGACTGATGCGCAGATCTGTCTCTTCTACATTAGATACTATTGGTCTTCATCTGGAGGCACAGCCACTGCACTGGTTTCCCTCAGCTGCCAGTCTAGCATCTAGTGCCGCTCTCCTCTCTTCTTCAATTCACACATGGCCTAGACAAGAGTTGAACATTTTCATCTCTCTGTAGTTGACAATTTTAAATAAATATAGGATCATTTATGCTCTCCACTGATTTCCTAGCCTGGGAGAATCTTAACAAAATAAACTCAGAAGTTCCCGTTTTACATTATATGGAGTGTCACTTCCTCATAAATAAATTCAGCACAGCACTACCAAATTAAATTCCGTTCTCCATCTCCAAAGTAAATATGCATGAAGTTATATTTGCTGCGCTAACAAAACTGGACATAAACTTTTTAAAACAAGGCATTTCATGTAGCACTTTATTTATTTTACACGTAATAATAGTACATTTAAAATACCATACTCTTAAAAAGGAACAAAATGTATAATCCGTTGTCAACCAGGCTGTGACAAATAACCTCCTTTATACTGTAGACTAGGAATGATAACAGTCTAATTAATTATGATGTGCATTCAAACTGCTTCTCTGCTGGACTATTTCTGGAATGCAAGCTGAATGCAATTGCTGCCTTGCTTAAGAATACCTCTCAGGTGAATCACAAAACTTCTATCACATTCAGCAAGATGAATATGCATGGCATTTTTTGATAGCTGAAGTCCTTGTGGCCTACTTTCATGGGAGAAATCATAATTATTACTTCATAAAGACAGGCTAACATTAATTAGACAAATAAGTCTAATCTGTACTTCACTCTTGCACAAAAATGTAATAGGCACAGGATATGGTTAACTAAGGCTGCAAAACAGTTTGCAGATTTGCTTTCCCAGCACTAGAATTGTGGGTTCAAACCCCAGCCAGGACACTATCAACATGCTATTTCTGTGCGGTTTCCTTTCACAAACATTAAAGTGGGATAAAACTCTGACATAGCATTCAATAAAAATGTGTTTTCCTGTTTTTCATTACCCATCCAGCTACCACATTTGCTTTTGTGCACAAGTAATATTGTCTATTTAATACGTTCCCAAAGTACAGTTTATGTGCTCTGAAAGCTGCCATTGCATTTTATTCATAGCTTCTTTTTATTATACTGTATATTAAAACATTTTTTAGTGAGCTCCACTGAACTGTGTGCATGCTTGAAGCAGAGAGAGCTCTTTTACAGCACAGCTTGGAATGTAAAAATGGAATGTAAACAAAAGATAGTGTCACATCCTCTTCGGATACGGAGCTTTCCACCGCAGAACAAAGTGCTGTGTTTAACTGTTTCAATGCTGTTCTGCTACAATTTTCTTTGGTAGTAGGTTTAAGGCTGTAAATAATATTTTAGAGCAAAGAAGACATGCTGAGTTTCAGAGCAATTTAAAGGACAACTATTCACAAAAAATGTAAAATTTTAAATACAAACATATAAAATGTACATTTCTCCTAGAGTAAAACATACTATAAATTACCTTTTCCTATGTCCCTTTCATTTACAGTACGAAGTAAAAATCTCACATATCTGACAGGTTTTGGACTAATCCATCTTTTTCATGGGGGATTCTCTGTATTTCCTTTACACTTTATAAAAACAACCCCTGTAATGCATCTATACAAAGATGTTGACCAGCTTGCCTAATCAATTGCACATTATTTGGGCTTTTGAGTTCCCATGAGGAACTTTCTGGTAAGTGAAGTAAGACTTGCAGACCTCTGTTGTCACATATCATATGTTGCAACTGCCTGTTGCCAGCTGATCTTGGATGTTCAACATTGCTGGAGCAAGAAAGAGAAACTCTCCTTGCCTCTGGCTACATAGCCTACCTGCTGACAAGTATCTCATCCACCTTTGAAGAATGTGTATAAGTCAGCTGTGTGGAAAATAATATCCTGATGCCAAGTGTGATAGTTACTTTGATTTCTGGGGATAACAAAAATGACCAATCATTGTCTTGCCTAGGTGATTATGATGGGGTTTTCAAAGAAGTGCTGAGCATGCATCTGTGTTGACTCCATGGATAGGCTTTTTATTTACAAATCATGATCATGCTGCAATGCATGGACTTATGAACATCATTTTATGTGAGTAAAAGTTTAGACGTGCGAGTTAAAGTTTACATGCATCAAGTCTTACTGCTGAAAATGTAATGCCCATTAACTATATAATGCATACTATAATGGGTGAGTAAGCAGAAAACAGATGGTATGTTTAAAGGATACCTTAGTGCTAAATATATTTAAAAAAAAGCAAGCCTGATGTGTGTGGGGGGAGTTGCGCAGATGCTTCACGCACCTATGCGCAGTATGTACGCTTGGGCGCCTGCGACCCTGATCCTCAGCGACCCCATATGACGAACGCTTGTGCGGTCACAATGTGCCCAAGCAAACACACTGCGCATGCATGCGCAGTGTAGTATTTCCGGGTTGAAGGGCACCGACCACGCCAACCAGGAAGTAAAGAGTGGGGCCAATTACTGGAGAATGGAGGGTGACCCCAGGGCACAGGAGGTGTGGTAAGCATCTGCACAACTCCCGACGCACAATAGGCATCCTTTTTTAATGTATTTAGTGCTAAGGTATACTTTAAAGGTGCCCATTAACAATACAATTCCCTACAATTCAATCATAATGATTGATCAGAAATGATCATTCCGGCCCACTAATGGAAAAAATACTCCTAAACAATCAGAACAAATTAATGGAATCGATCTAAAAATAAATTGATGCTATTAATCTGATCAAATTGGTTAGCAGATTTCCTTCTGTTAGGGGGCCAAAACAATGCTTTGCAAATTGTAATTGATCATTATGATCGAATCAGAAAATGAAAGATAATCCTTAAATAAATGAGTATTATGTTCAGGTGTCTTACAAGCCAAGTGCAACACGTTCTGATAAATGCATCAAACCTTTGTAAGGTCTACAAAATAAGAAGAAAAAGTTATCCGAACCGCAATCAAAGAAAAAGTTAGTGAAAAACACCTGAAGTATACTTTTGGGAAATACAGATGCATTATGCTCTTCAGTATTGAAAAATGGAAATCCTGCTTGCGAAGCAAACACAATTTGTGTCACAAAGTCAAATCAAAATGAAACATGGATTGCTGTAACAATGGCTGAGCTCTTCACAACTTAATCCTAATGTGCTACTTCAGTCATCTGTTTCTTCAAGTCTGTACCTAAGACCTGACATTAATGGATCATAATGTTGAATGAGAGCTTGATTTTTTGTCTTTAAAAATAAAAGATCTGTGTTTCCTCCCAAAAGGATAACACATTAAGTTCATCAACGAAAAAATATGTTTATTATTCAAGAAAAGTTAATGAAGTAAGAGCTCATTTTAGATATAATTGCAACTTATCAGAATACCATAATAGTGCGATCATAAATATATATCATATTAATATCAGTGTGCTTAACCATTAATATAATAGGGTTTCTGTAATGCATCATAAAGGTATAAACTTTCATCATTGCTTATAATGGGCTATTTCACCATATTGGCTACATAAGCTGTAACGATTCAAGGATATTAGGACCAGCAGAAAAAGCAGAGAGTGACAGGTATAGCTGAACCTGACAGACAAGGTGGGCACAGTGGGCACAGACTCCATGCAAAACTGTCTGTGAAGTGGTTACACAACACATTAGTTACCACAGGTTCCAATAACAAATAAAGTAGAAATCAGAGCAAAACAGTAAATTACTGACCACTGCAGTGAAACAAGTAAGCAGTTAAAATCTGACAGGATCAACAGGGATTGGATCTCCTCATGAGTACAACTGTAGAAGGTGATCAAAAAGGCATACCCTAAAATGAAAAAAAGCACAAAGACAACGGGAGCGTCGATGGTACACTGTGTCACAAATAGAATAATGGAAATACACTACAAATTTCATACTCGCAAAGAGAGGTTGCAGAAGGGCAACCAGCCACTGTCTGCAGGCAGGTGAAGAATGCATAAACCTGACTCCACTCGGGTATTCAGGCAAAGCTGGTTGTGGTTGCACTCACGCTACAAAAACCTCCGGATGGTCCTAGTGGTGGCATGGCCACAATGGGCCAAGCGGTACACCCCTCCAGGGGAGGGTGAAAAGCACAGGGGGAAAGGAGGCACTTAAGAGATGATAAAACTGAGTTGAAAACAAATAAAATAAAAAAATTAGGTGGCTTACTTCAATGAAGACAAATGCATAAGGTAAATGAATTTTAACCTCCTATGGCGGAATGATTATTTCCGGATTTTAGGGTCTTTTCAGCAAGTTTCATACCCTAAAATCAGGGGGAAAAAATCATG
Organism: Hyperolius riggenbachi; assembly: GCF_040937935.1. Lineage (NCBI taxonomy): Eukaryota > Metazoa > Chordata > Amphibia > Anura > Hyperoliidae > Hyperolius > Hyperolius riggenbachi. Next base: position 121,058,833 of record NC_090655.1, read on the forward strand.
CCGCTGAAATACCTGCAGCAGCCCCTGCACTCACCTCCCTGGGCTCCAACGTTGCAGTTTTCCATCCGTCTTCTGGGTGGCGCTGTAACTCTGTTGTGAGATCACTAACGGCGTTCTCACCAAAGTGATTCAGAGCCTTGGAGGACAGGAAGGAAAATGGCTAGCAACGTCTGGATCCCCTAGGAGGTGAGTGAAAACACCCGCTGTGTGCCATACTCCAGTACAAAGGATGCACCCCCTTAAAAAAAAAAAATATATATATATATATATATATATATATATATATATATATACAGTGGGATACAAAAGTTTGGGCATCGTTATTAATTGTCATGATTTTCCTGTATAAATCGTTGGTTGTTACGATAGAAAATGTCAGTTAAATATATCATATAGAAGACACAGACAGTGATATTTGAGAAGTGAATTTAAGTTTATTGCATTTACAGAAAGTGTGCAATAATTGTTTCAATACAGTTAGGCAAGTGCATAAATTTTATTGATTCCAAAACCTTTAGAAATAATTATTGGCAGGCCCGTTTCTAGGGCCGTGCGGCCCGTGCGGGCGCCCTGGGCGCTGAAGGAGTTGTGGCCGCTGTAATGGAGGGGGGAGCCGCAGCCCGACCTCTCCCTCCCTTCCTCTCCGCTGGCCACCCTCCGTGCTCTCCCCTCCGAGTGTGACTCCAGGGAAAGGAAGCGCTGTGTACAGAGCGCAACTCACCTCCCTGGTTCCTCGCCGCCGGTCTCCTCTTCTCTTCATAGCCGCTGATACACACGCTGCTTTCTGTTTAGCCGGAAGCAGCGTGTGTATCAGCGGCTGTGAGGAGAAGACAGAAGAGGAGACCAGCGGCGTTTGGAACAAGGGAGGTGAGTTGCGCTCTGTACACAGCGCTTCCCTTCCCTGGAGTCACACTCGGAGGGGAGAGCACGGAGGGTGGCCAGCGGAGAGGAAGGGAGGGAGAGGTCCGTCTGCTCTCCCCATGGCTGACTCCCCCCTCCATACTGGGGGGCAGCTACCTATCTAACCTATGCTGGGGGGCACCTACCTAATCTAACCTATACTGGGGGGCACCTACCTAATCTAACCACACTGGGGGGCAGCTACCTAATCGAACCACACTGGGGGGCACCTACCTAATCTAACCTATACTGGGGGGCACCTACCTAATCTAACCACACTGGGGGGCACCTACCTAATCCAACCACACTGGGGGGCACCTACCTAATCTAACCTATACTGGATGGCCCCTACCTATCTAACCTGTATTGGGGGCACCTACCTACCTAGCCTATACTGGTAGCAACTATACTGGCTACCTATATTGGAGGCACCTACCTAACTAACCTATACTGGGGACACCTACCTATCTAACCTAGGCTGGGGGCAACTATTCTAACTCCCTATATTAGAGGCACCCACCTAGCTAACCTGTACTAGGGGCACCTACCTATCTAGCCTATACGGGGGCACCTGCCTATCTAACCTATACTGGGGGCAACTATACCGGCTACCTATACTGGAGGCACCTACCTGGCTAATCTATACTGGGGGCAACTATACTGGGGCACCTATGCCTGGCTACCTATACTATGCCTGGCTACCTATACTGGGGGAACCTATAGCTGGCTACCTGTACTGAGTGCAACTAGACCTGGCTAACCTATACTGCGGGCATGTATACCTGGCACGGGGGGGGGGGGGGGGGGGGCAATTTTAACACCCTCGCCCTGGGTGCATTTTAGCCTAGAAACTGCCCTGATTATTGGCACTCAAATTGGCTTGGTAAGCTCAGTGACCCCTGACCTACATTCACAGCTGAATCCAATTATAAGAAAGAGCATTTAAGAGGGTTAATTGTACGTTCCTCTTTTAAATTTGCAGTTATTTATTTGTAAAAAATGTTTGGAATCATGTATAATTTTCGTTCCACTTCTGTCCCCATCTGACCTGCCAATCTGCCTGTTCACTGTCCGACTCTACTGCTGCATCAATTGCTACACCCACCAATCTGTATTATCTGTATTATACTTGAACTGTATTTTAATGAGCTGAACTGTATTTTAATTAGCTGAACTGTATTGTACTGAGCCCCTACTCTCCTGATCTGACCTGCCAAGCTCGATCAGTGCCTGATTCGTTATTGCCACATCCGCTGATCTGTTTTTGATCTGTACTGTATTGATCTGAACTGTCTCTGTGGCGGGCTTCTCCACCCCCCGTAGGTGCCCCACTCCTGCCTTCGGCCACTCCCCCGCTCCCCTGCTCCCCCAAGCCACCACACGCACCACGTACTCCAGGGAGAAACTTCTTCGGTGGGAACAACACGGCCCAACACTCCCTGAAGCCAATCTCCTGCCAAACCTGGTCCAGATTCAGAACTACATCCAGAAAGTCCTGGACTCTACTCCTTGGCCCAGTGCAGGCTGGCGGTGAGGGGCTGTCGAGCTGGGGCTCACGTGAGACTCAAGAGAAAGGGACTGAGATCAGCCATCCCCTCAGTACTCCTGGCAAATGTCCACTCTCTCCCTAACAAACTGGACGAACTACGTCTCCTCTGCGGCAGGTGGGAGCTCGGGAGGAACACCCCAGTACTCTGCTTCACGGAGACCTGGCTACATGAGAACATCCCGGAGAACGCCCTACACCTTCCAGGCTTTAACCTCATACAGGGGGACCATGACCCTACCCTCTCTGGAAAGAAAACAGGCGGTGGCATCTGCTTCTACGTCAGCTCCTCATGGTGCCCCACTCCACCAGTACTCGACAGGATGTGCTCTCCAGACCTAGAACTTCTACTCGTGAACTGCAGGCCGAGATACTCACCACGGGAGTTCTCCTAAGTTCTTGTCGGAGTATATATTCCCCCTGATGCTGACGTCAAATCTGCCCTGAATACCCTCAGCGACACCATCTTGCAGTGGGAAATATCCCTCCAAGACTCACTGTTCATAGTCATGGGAGACTTCAACAGGGCAAATCTTTGACAAGAGCTGCCACGCTACCATCAGCATGTTGCTTGCTCTACCAGAGGCCTGAACACCCTTGATCATTGCTACACGCCACTGAAGGATGCCTACAAGGCTATCTCTGGGGCGTCGCTCGGCTCCTTTGACCATTGCCTTGTTCATCTCATCCCCACCTACAGGAGGCTCCTGGAATCGGCAAAACCAGTCGTGAAGTCCTCCAAGGTATGGTCAAGGAAGGCCAAGCTCCACCTTCAAGCCTGTTTTGACTGTACGGACTGGAAGTCCCTGGCGGCCCCAGACCTAAATGAGTGGGCAGATAATGTCACCACATACATCAGCATCTGTGGGGCCTCCTGCGTCCCAACCAAATCCTTCAAGGTCTACACGAATAACAAACCGTGGTTCTCCAACAAGCTACGGCTATTGTGGAAACGCAAGGAGGCGGCTCACAAGGCGGGAAACCAAGAGGAATGAAGGAAGGCGAGGAACGCTCTGAAGCGAGAGCTGACAGCCGCAAAAAAGGAGTTCGCTGAGAGGATGAAGCAGAACCTGCGCTCGAACGACTTATGGCAATGAACATATGGCAAGGGCTTAAGGCTGCCACCAACTACAAGCCTGCACCGCAACATACAACACCCAGCTCTGAATTAGCTGAAGAACTAAGCAAATACTTAAGAGACGCAAGACCCAACACTCTGGATGAGCTTAAGGCCGCTATCAAAGCATCCTGGGCCTCCATAACACCTGAGCAGTGCCACAGGCTGATTGCCTCCATGCCACACCGCATTGAAGCAGTCATTTCTGCAAAAGGATTCCCGACCAAGTATTGAGTGCATAACTGAACATAATTGTTTGAATGTTGACTTTTTTTTTGTTTTAAAAACACTTTTCTTTTATTGGTCGGATTAAATATGCTAATTTTTTGAGATAGGAATTTTGAGTTTTCATGAGCTGTATGCCAAAATCATCAATATTAAAACAATAAAAGGCTTGAACTACTTCAGTTGTAGTGTAATGCATCTAAAATATATGAAAGTCTAATGTTTATCAGTACATTACAGAAAATAATGAACTTTATCACAATATGCTAATTTTTTGAGAAGATCCTGTATATAATGTCTGTGTTTTGTTTGCACAAAAATACAAGTGCATAAGCTGAATCCTTCCAGTGTATAGAGCTGAATTAAAAACGTTAGTTTATTCTCAATAAATGTGAAGTTTTAAAGCTTTTCTTTTTTTTTTTTTTTTTAACAAATCAATTTTATTAAAGCTTATTTTTAAGATTAAGATTATATGACTGCATTGCTGTTTGTTGTTTAGATTGTTGACTGACGTGATAAATGAGTCCCGTTTTTTAATCAGTTGATACTCGTTTTTTTTTCTTCTCCAAAGCAGTGCATTGTGAAAAAGATTTCAGTTAAAACACGTTAAAGAGGAACTCCAGCCTAAACAAACATACTGTCATTAAGTTACATTAGTTATGTTAATTAAAATAGATAGGTAGTATAATCTCTTAACCACCCTGTTTTAAAATAACAAGTAAATGTTTGATTTCATGATGGCAGCCATCTTTTTGGTTGAAAGGAGGTGACAGGGAGCATGAGACACAGTTCCAACTGTCCTGTGTCCTGAGCACCTCTCCCAGTTGCTAGGTAACGTGAACAACATAGGAAATCCCATCATGCTCTGCACAGCATCAAGGAAAAAAAGCCTGGGCTTTTTTCCTTTGATGGGTGGAGCTTAGCTAAAAATGCAGCTAAAAATGATGCTTTGGTAAGAAAAACAAAGTTCTGATACTGTGCAACACCAAGCCTTTTCAGTTCTGCTGAGTAGATTTTTAGTCCGGAGGTTCACTTTAAGTGTGAAAGGTGCCATAGGAAAACATTGGCATTACTCTGAAAATCAGTTGTCCTTTCAGTTATAACTAAGAGCAACTGATTAAGTGTAAATGGTTCCTAATGGTGGCCACTAATGATCCAATCTTTTTCATCCAATCTTACCAAATCTATGTAGTAGACGAGTAAACTGATGGAATATATTAATTGGATACTATAGGCAGTTCCCTTATATTAGATAGAAATGGTAAGATTGGATGAAAAAGATTGGATCATTAGTGGCCACCTTTATTATGCTCCACAACTTCACCTATATTCATAATCATTATTATATGAAAATGAGAGCTATTCTTAAGCTGGCCACTAATGATACAATCTTTTTCATCCAATCTTACCATTTCTATATAATATAAGGTAACTGCCTAAATTATCTATTCAGTACATTCACACAATTTACCCTTCTACTACATAGATTTGGTAAAATTGGTTGAAAAAGATTGTATCGTTAGTGGCCAGCTTTACTCTGCATTCATTAGACCCTATGGAGCCTCTCAGGGATAGCCTAAAGTACATTCTGTTGTATTTGTCTGAATTTATGTATTTGTTTAATATACAGTGATATGTACTAAATTGCAACAATGGATGTGAATAAAGGCTTGTACCGACACGCAACTTTGCCACGCAAATATAGTCCAAACTCAGTCTGTTGGACAGTAGTTGGGCATGTGTATGCATGACAAATGCCTAGACGAGTGACTGAGAACAGGCAGTTGGCCCGATCCAATGGGCAGATATCGTGCAGTTGGCCATGTTTGTACAAGTTGTTTGGAAAGACTTGCACTTGTTTTGAATACGCCCATATTGTGCAGTCCATCATTCCGCTTGTGTGTGCAGTATGCAAATGAGTTGGACCTTCAGTTGGTTTGTGCGCGGGAAATACAAGTCGTGCAATTACTTGGTCGTGCGGTCGGTCATGTTTGGATGTATGCACCAGCCTAAAAGTGGACCTAAACTCAAAACTTCCTCTCTGCTCTAAAAGATAAGCAACTACATAATAACCTTTAAAGAAAAAACATTTCTTTGTTAGGGCTGGGGCCCACTTTTTTTTTTTTAATCGTTTAGGGATCGCTTTCAGTTGCTAGTGATTTCCCTAAATGCTCTGCCAAAGCAAAAGGATGGGACAGATTCCACTACAGCAATTACGATTAGGGAAATCACAATCGCAGGACATGCAGCATTTTGGGAGAGTTTCCATTCTAAGGAATTGTAAAGGAGCAGGGAAATCACATCCAAAACCACTTGCAAAGCGCTACCACAAATCGCTAGTGATTGCGATAGCCCTTTACGCTTTGTAGTGGGTCCCAGAACTTACAGTTTACAGAACTCCATGTATTTATAGCTGTGAGACCACACTCTCTGGCTAGTCACCAGAAGATCTGGTGAAGCGTGCAGAGATCCTATCCCGGGTATCACAGGATCTTCACTTGCAAACAATATGTAGAGGTCCGCACTGCTTCAAAATTAATCTTAGTTTTTTTCAAAAAGTAAAAAAGACATACAGATTAACTACTTGATGACCACAGTGGTAAACCCCCTTAAAGACCAGGCTAGTTATTACTAAAATGGCCTCTGCAACTTTAAGGCCAAGCTGCAGGGCCGCACAACACAGCACACAAGTGATTCCCCCCCTCCTTTTCTCCCCACAACAGAGCTCTCTGTTGGTGGGGTCTGAGCTTCCCCCCCCCCATGTGTTTATTTTTTTTAAATAAATATTTATGTTATTTGTTTTTCTTAATTGTTGCCTATTTTTTGAATTTATTTATTTTTTGAATCCCCTCCCTCCCTCCAGCCAGCCAATCCTAGCGATCGGCTATCATATGCTTTTGCCTATGAGAGCCGATCGCTCTCTTGTCCCCCATGGGAACAGCCGGGTCACACAGCTGTCCCCAGTGCAGCGCTGCACTGTGCAAATAGACGGCGATCATGCCGTCTAACAGTCTCCCGAGTGGCAATAGTCCCTCGGAGGCTGAAGAGGGGGTGGAGCTCCGCCCCCCGAGAAGGAGATGTGCGCGCACCCTGCGCGCGATCTCCTTCAGTAGCCGGCTCCAGGACCTGATGCCAATTGGCGTTAGGCGGTAGTGGGGCTGCCGCCACGGCCACGCCCTTTGGCGTGGAGCGGTCTTAGAGTAGTTAAAGAGAACCCGAGGTGTGTTTGAAGAATGTTATCTGCATACAGAGGCTGGATCTGCCTATACAGCCCAGCCTCTGTTGCTATCCCAAACCCCCCTAAGGTCCCCCTGCACTCTGCAATCATACATAAATCACAGCCAACGCTGTGCTGGCTGTGTTTATCTCTTTACTGTCAGTCTCGGCTGCTCCCCCGCCTCCTGCAGAGCTCCGGTCCCTGCCCCCGTCCCTTCCCTCCAATCAGCGGGGAGGGAAGGGACGCAGGCGGGGACTGGAGTTCAGCAGGAGGCGGGGAGAGCAGCAGACTGACACTATAGAGATAAACACAGCCCTCTGCGACACGCTGTGTGTCGACAGCAAGGCTGTGATTTATGAGGGATTGCAGAGTGCAGGGGGACCTTAGGTGGGTTTGGGATAGCAACAGAGGCTGGGCTGTATAGGCAGATCCAGCCTCTGTATGCAGATAACATTCTTCAAACCCACCTCGGGTTCTCTTTAAAAACAACTGTAGGGCAAGACAGTCCACTGTTTCAGGCTCTCGCCTTTCTTGGGCAACTTGAGGAAAGGCGAGAGCCAGAAACAGTGGACTGCTTTGCCCTAGAGTTCTTTTTAATCTGTATGTCTTTTTAAATTTTCCAATAAACTAAGATTAATTTTGAAGCAGTGCAGACCTCTACATATTGTTTGCAAGTTTACAGAACTCCTGCAATAAATATGCAGTGTCTACTTCCTGCTTTCATGGAAGCAGACAAAGGGCTAACATCCTTTGTTTACATATTAGCTGTGTCTGCCAAGGAATCTGTCAAATTTCTGTGCTGACACAGCTGAGAGATCAAATTACACTTGTGATTACTTACAGATAAGGGGAATTAGACAGGCTCTTTTCTCTAAAAACACATAGGGCCATATCCTACTTTAGGTGATAAGTAGCAAGCTACTTATCACTTTGCCATTGCATGAGCATGAGGATTACCAGCAAATCCTATTTCCGATTTCCTTTGTGTAATGGCCAATCGTGTTAGGAAGCATTAGTCAGGCTAAAGCCTAGGCGATGCTCCCCTTTTACCGGGCAATGGGGAGCCAGGTTTTACCCTGTGGTGCTGTCCTTCAGCACCACTCAGTGGCGTAGCTAAGGAGCTGTGGGCCCCGATGCAAGTTTTACATTGGGCCCCCCAAGCACGCTATACATAACAATTGATACGGCTCACCAAAAGCTGCCAATGGCAACTACAGAGTCAGAGGTGCAATTAGGGGATGGGGAGCAGCTTGTCAATAATCACTGCTATTCAAAGTATTTATAGAAGTGATTATTTTGAGAGCAGGACCAATAGAGAGCTAAAACTGTAGTTGAGGGAGGGCCCTTCGGGGCCCCTCTGGCCCAAGGGCCCCGATGCGGTCGCTACCTCTGCAACCCCTATTGCTACGCCCCTGGCACCACTGCCTCGCTCCCCACACATTTGCATGCATTTGACATCTTCTGCCGCTGCATCTGGGGGTCTCCTTTAAAGTGTACCAGAGATGGTACACTAGGCTTAATTTATACTTACCCTGGACTTCCTCCAGCCCCATGAGCAGTGCTGAGTCCCTCGCTGTCTTCCTTGTCCCCACCGTTCAACTGCCTGTAATCGGGTCAGTAGCTGCCAGTTGAGATCTTATGCGCATGTGCGGCTCAGCCGCATGCGCAGGGCTGCCATCAGAAATTTTGGGGCCCCTCACACATCATCAGGCCTGGGCCCACCCACTGGTTGCTGTGCCCGCCCACTAGCCAACCCACCCCTGTGTCCATGCGCAGAGTGCGCTGCAGCGAAAAATGTGCATGGCTCAGACACTGAAGAAAGCGGCATGCACAGCGTGACCATGGCATGTTGTTGGTGGAGCCAAATACTAGCAAAATACAGGTAGTCCCTGGTTACCAAAAGAGATAGGGACTTGTAGGTCTGTTCTTATCCTTTATCTGTTCTCTTTTGTCACCCTCTTTTCTTCCTGTGCCACTTTTGTGTCCCTCTGTCTCACCTCAGTTTGTTCTTCTTTTGTGTCCCTCTGCGTGACCTCATGTTCCCATCTCATCTCTTTTCTCCCTGTGCCTCTTTTGTATGCCTCTGTTCCCCCTGTGCCTCTTTTATCCCCCTGTGTTACCTCTTGTCCCCTTCTGTCTCAGCTCGTCCCCCTACCCTAGCCAGGTATAGGTGCCCCCAGTATAGGTAGCCAGGAATAGGTTCCCCCATTTTAAGTAGCCAGCTATAGGTGGTGCCCCAGTATAGGTAGCCTGCCCCCAGTATACAGTAGATTAACACTGGCCAGTGTTGAGGGAAATTAGCTTAAATGTTTATCTGAGTTTCATTATTACAGACTGTTTATATAATTTTGAACACAACTGTAGGTAGCCTGGTATAGCTGGTGCCCCAGTATAGGCCAGCAAAATACAGGTGCCCCAGTATAGGTATTCAACTATAGGTGGTGCCTCGGTATAGGTAGCCTGGTATAGTTGCCCCCAATATAGGTAGCCTGGTATGGGTGGTGCACCAGTATAGGTTAGCCAGGTACAGGTTCCCCCAGTATAGGTAGCAAGCCATAGGTGCCCCAGTATAAGTAGCCAAGTATAGGTGGTGCCCCAGTATAGGTAGCCAGGTACAGGTGGTGCCCTCAGTAAAGGTAGCCAAGTAAAGGTGGTGCCCCAGTATAGGTAGCCAGGTACAGGTGGTGCCCTCAGTAAAGGTAGCCAAGTATAGGTGGTGCCCCAGTATAGGTAGCCAGGTATAGGTGGTGCCCCAGTATAGGTAGCTAGGTATAGGTGGCTCCAGCCCCAGTATAGGTACCCAGGTATAGGTGGTGGCCCAGTATAGGTAGCCAAGTATAGGTAGTGCCCCAGTATAGGTAGCCAGGTACAGGTGGTGCCCCAGTATAGGTAGCTAGGTATGGGTGGTTCCAACCCCAGTATAGTTAGCCAGGTATAGGTGGTGGCCGAGTATAGGTCGCCTGTAGCCAGATATAGGTGGTGCCCCAGTATAGAAAGTACTCTGTAGTGGGCTCACTCATCTGCTCCCCACGTTCAAGCGCTGATGTCACTCTTTTCTCAGTGCTGGAACGCGGTGTGCTGATTAGTGAGCCACAGGCCCGCAGCCAGCACATGCAGCCCTTCCAGCGCTTTGGGGTGGGGCAGGGCCCCCAGAAGCTCTGGGCCCCTCACTGCAGTGTCAGTTGCCCCCCCCCCGATGGTTGTCCTGTGCATGCGTACCCCCACCGAGCTCCCATCCCCTGGACCGCTCTGCACCTTCTGTGCAGAAGGCCGTGTCTGCCTGGATTACCAGGAGTCATAGTGGCTTAATGGATGGGATGAGGTGGACGGCCAGGGCCTCAGCACTGCTTACGGGGCTGGAGGAAGCCCCGGGTAAGTATAAATTAAGCCTAGTGAACCATCTCCAGTTTACTTAAAAAAGGAGATCCCCAGATCTTCCCATCATGCTGGCGCACATTTCCGAAGACTACTGCAGCTGTGCCGGTCAATCGCAAGTAATTAACATACCGCCACTAATCACCCACCACATCTCGCCGCAAGTCCCATTGTGTAGTTGTACACTGTAATTACTGTGGCGAAAAACAAAACAAAAAGAGCGCTCTGAGACTGGCAGTAAGTTGCAGTCACACTGTCCTATCAAGGACAGGTCTCACCTGGAATGTAGTGGCTGTCAGTAAGAGTCAGCTTGTGTCCCTCTTAGATGGCAGCCGGGGACCAGGTTCTCCAGTCAGCAGGCAGGCACCAGACCTCAGCGAGGAGTCCAGGATGCAGGAAGGGAGGCACGGTGTAGCTAGATGCAACTGTTAATCTCCTTGGAAGGAATCCACAGCAGAGGGAAAGATGTCAGCCAGTCTCAGTGTTGCTGGTGGCTGTAAGGAGGAGACGTCTTGCAGTTGCTAAGCTATGCTTACTGTGACTATATCAAAGGACTACAGGGGAACAGACAGTGACTAAAAGTCGCTTAATTGGGCTAACAGATGACAAGTTTCCTGGAGGAAACACCCTCCATTTCTTCAGGTCAAGAGATAAAAACAAAATGGTGGCATGCAAATTTATACATGATGCATTTCAAGCCTGCCCGATCAGCATCAAAGTGGGTGGGGCTATGTAAAAGCTTTAATGCATATTCATAAGGATGTCAGGAAATAAAGACAGCGCCATGAAAGGGATTTACTTATTAAATAAAATGTAGTTAAAAAGTAATGAATTTTGAAAGCAAAATTGAAAATATAAAATATAATATAAAAATATATAAAATGATTATATACTAGACTTAAGGCCCATTAAAGTAACGGGTGCTATGCCTCTGCTTTAAACCCCCGCCCCTTCCCTGTCGCCACTGCCGTATGGTAGAGCGTATGTGCGCCCACGGCCACGACGCGTACCCACATGCCCGCCCCCTGGCCCCGTCCTCTTGGTGTCCCAGTGGCCACATGCGTGCCGCGCATGCACGGTAGGCCGAAAGCACGGACACAGGGACACAGGAGGAGGACGCAGGGACACAGGGGTTTTATATAATGTGATATGTAAACAAGGATGGTTATCATAGCAGCCATGCTATTGATTGTAAGCCTCTGAATCCCCACAATACCAGTGGTTTGCAAAAGTATTTGGCCCCCTTGAAGTTTTCCACATTTTGTCACAATACTGCCACAAACATGTATCAATTTTATTGGACATAGTGGTGTACACGTGAGAAGTGGAACGAAAATCATACATGATTTCAAACATTTTGTAACGATTGTGGAATTCTCGCCGTGATCAGCGCACAAGACGTGCGCTGACACTGCGGAAATCCTCCACAAGCGTATAATTTGCGGGAACCCAGCAAAAGGTGCAATGCACCTGTAGAGGGAAATTCCTGTCGACAGGGGGAGCTGTGGAGTGCAGATGAACAGCTCCTCTGCCCTGCCACACAAGCCAGACAGGAATTGCACGAAGGGAAGAAACGCAAGGCAAGATAGCCCTGAAAGAGAGAGATCAAAGCGACAGAGGGTATGTGTGTTCACCAAACTAGTTGCCACCCTGCGACGATGAACACACAACCATGAAGACAAAGTGAGAAGGCAATCGCCAGAGATGGCGATTGCTAACAGAGACACAAGACCGAATAAGCACAGATGAGGAATGTATGTATGTCCACCAATCTAGCCGCCACCTGCGATGGCAGACACACAACAAGGAAACCGAGTGAGAACGCAATCACCTGAGAAGCGATTGCGGAAGAGAATGAGCACAGAGAAAGATTGTATGTGTGTGCACCAAACTAGTCGCCAACCCGCGACGGTGCATACACAACAGCAGATATGAAGTAGGAACGCAATCGCGAGAGAGACGATTGCCAGAGGTGACACAAGGCTACAGCAAGGCAGAGCACGAGAGTAGCAAAGGCACAGCAAATCATATAATGAGAAGATACGGAAAATAACAAACGCTAGCTAAACACGAACACCGCACTCATTCGCAACAGTGCAAGCGTTTATGCGCGGTCCCCACGTGATAAGCACAACAGAGACAAGCACGCCTAACTAACCACCGACAGACAAACATGAAATAGAGGACGCGAGCGATTGCTTAACGGTTACCTCACCGAGCCTCCAGCAAGCGTTCGTAGCAGACAAGACAGACACACGAAAACAGGAATAAGCGAGCGATAGGATCCACAGCACTAGCGCAAGTGGCTAGTGCGATCCAGGAAGACAGAACAGAAGCATCCACAGCGCTAGCGCAAGATGCTAGTGCGATCCAAGTACAGAGTAGCAGAACAGAAGGATCCACAGCACTAGCGCAAGAGGCTGGTGCGATCCAGGGGAACAGATCAGAAGGGGCTACCAGTAACAACCGCTGTTTCGGTTAGCACCCCGACACACAGAACGATTTCCTGTCGACCACCGCTGGGACAGGACAATCGCAACAGACAAACAAAACAGATAAGCAATCCTAACTGCACTAGGGAAACCTGCCTAGTGCAGTCCCAGGAATTACTCTAGGCTAATTCTCAAACAAAGAGCAAGGCTGACACTCCAGGCGAGTGTTACACAGGAACTAACTCTTATGACCAGCCAAGGTCTGTGATATCACATAGTATTTATAGAGCAAGCCTACAAAGGATGTGGCTAGGCAATCTGCATGACAAACATATGCAAATTCCTCAGCAGCAAGCTGCAATACTGACAAAAGGTCTCTCTTCCAGAGACCTGCAGAATGCAGACCTGAACAGTGGTCAAAAGGCTGCCTGCGCAGGCAGCCCAGCAGATCCTCACACATTTTTTTACAAATCAATAACTGCAATGCGTAGCCTGGGTGCGGCCAACCAAGTAAAATTGAAAATCGAAAATTGCGCAAAAGGTGGATCAGCGCATCACCGGGCCTCCAATCAGAGGTGCGCTGAGCCCCCCCCCCCCCCCCCCGAAACTGCAAACGCATCTTAAACCCAAACAGAAGCTCTGCATATACACCAAAAGAAAAGCTGTTAAGTGGGAGCAGCTGACCAAAAATGAATTAAATTAGTTCATAGCAATTTTTAATTTTACTTGGTTGGACGCACCCAGGCTATGCATATGCATAGGTTAGGATTTAGTTAGTGTTAGGTCCGAAGTGGGAGGGACGAGTACTTAACAAGTTGCATGCAAGCTGTTACAGGAAACCAACATCCTTCAGTGGTAGACAGGTCATGTGTATGCTGGGTGTGTATTTCATCCCACAAGTGGGGCTTGCACTCTCTTGCTGGTAGGCACTTATCTGTTTTTAAGTAGCGCTGTTCATTTCCTTGCCATGTACTAATTTAATTCATTTTTGGTCAGCTGCTCCCACTTAACAGCTTTTCTTTTGGTGTATATGCAGAGCTTCTGTTTGGGTTCAAGGTGCGTTTGCAGTTTCTAGGGGGGCTCAGCGCACCTCTGAATGGAGGCCTTTGGGAGGCGGCCTGGTGATGCGCTAATCCACCTTTTGCGCAACCTTCTTCCACATGTTTGCTGTGTCCCCCACATGGCTTATGGCAAACTGCAAACGGGACTTCTTTTATGCTTTTCTGTTAACAATGGCTTTCTTCTTGCCACCCTTCCATAAAGGCCAACTTTGTGCAGTGCACGACTAATAGTTGTCCTATGGACAGATTCCCCCACGTGAGCTGTAGAACTCTGCAGCTCGTCCAGAGTCACCATAGGCCTCTTGACTGCATTTCTGATCAGCGCTCTCCTTGTTCGGCCTGTGAGTTTAGGTGGACGGCCTTGTCTTGGTAGCTTTACAGTTGTGCCATACTCCTTCCATTTTTGAATGATCACTTGAACACAAAAAAGATATTGCAGTTTTAGAGCAGGTGCAGAGACGAGCAACAAAATTGATACGTGGGATGGAAGATCTCACTTATCAAGAAAGGTTAGATAAACTGGGTTTATTTAGTCTAGAGAAAAGACGCCTTAGAGGGGATCTAATTAACATGTATAAATACATCAGAGGGCAATATAATAGCTTGGCGGATGAGCTTTTTGTCCCTAGGCCTTCTCTAAGGACTAGAGGACATGATCTGCGCATGGAGGAAAAACGTTTTAGCCATTTATTTAGGAAAGGGTTCTTTACAGTAACAGTGATCAAGATGTGGAATGCATTGCCACAGGAAGTCGTTATGGCAAACTCTATACCTGCATTTAAAGGGGGCTTAGATGCTTTCCTTGCGTTGAAAGACATCCATGGCTACAATTACTAGGTAATGCCTAATGATGTTGATCCAGGGATTTTATCTGATTGCCATCTGGAGTCGGGAAGGAATTTTTCCCTTTAGGGGCTAATTGGACCATGCCTTGTAAGGGTTTTTTCGCCTTCCTCTGGATCGGCGGGGATGTGTGAGGGAGCAGGCTGGTGTTGTACTTTGTACTGGTGGACGTATGTCTTTTTTCAACCAAAGTGACTATGTAACTATGTAACAGTGCTCCATGGGATGTTCAAGGCTTTGGAAATCTTTTTGTAGCCTAAGCCTGCTTTAAATTTCTCAATAACTTTATCCCTGACCTGTCTGGTGTGTTCTTTGGACTTCATGGTGTTAATGCTCCCAAGATTCTCTTAGACAACTTCTGAGGCCGTCACAGAGCAGCTGTATTTGATCTGACATTAGATTACACACAGGTGCACTCTATTTAGTCATTAGCACTCATCAGGCAATGCCTATGGGCAACTGACTGCACTCAGACCAAAGGGGGCTGAATAATTATGCACACCCCACTTTGCAGTTATTGATTTGTGAAAAATGTTTGGAATCATGTATGATTTTTGTTCCACTTCTCACGTGTACACCATTTTTTGTTGGTCTTTCACGTGGAATTCCAATAAAATTGATTCATGTTTGTGGCAGTAATGTGACAAAATGTGGTAAACTTCAAGGAGACCGAATACTTTTGCAAACCACTGTATAAGGAAATACTCTGGGGTTTGTGTGTATTGATGCCAATTGGTTCACAAACATCCGAGGAGAAAATAATTGAATGAGAAAAACAATTGTATCTATACTCCTTCTCCTAAAAATGACTTTTTTAGCTATCCCATGTTTTATTTTATATTTAAATCTAGTTTATAAATTTTTACTGTTTCATTGTGTCCGCTCAATGACACCTTCATTAAAGTATGCTAGAGCTCAAATCTATGAATTATTGACCTTTTTATCTCTTTCCTGCTCCAGGAAGCCATTTACTGACAGGAAAGTCTTTTATGGCTGTAATTTCTTATCAGTGAGGGTTATGCTATAGTCTGACCCAGTCTGACCCAGATTGAAACTGTCACTTGCATACCTGATGTTTAACTCTGACAGGCAGAGAAAAGAAAAAACACAGGAACAAAGGAATTGGATTGAGTGTAAAGAACTCGCTGCCAGTGGGGGTGTTAAATTGATTAGGCGATGCTCCCCTCGCCTAAATTAAGAATTTAGCACTGGTGAGTTCAGCAATAGGATATGGCCCACAGGGTGCATTTCTCTGTGTTTTTTTGTATCTTGTGCAAGAGTTCAAGTCCACTTTATTGTTTGTGAATGCGTTTGTGAAATTTGTGAAACAATTGTTTACAGCAAGCCTCAATGACTTAAATGGCAGACAAACTTTTAAATTATTCAAAGCATAACTGCAGCCACAATTTCTTTGAAAAAAATGTGTGCTAAGTGTCCAAAAACCCAGACAGTGGCATGGTAGAGGGGGATCAATGGCAAAATATTTGCCAATATCTACACCTTTTCGGAAAACACTTTTTTAACGGTTTGTAAGATGATGACAGAGATGTTAATGACCGCTGATTTTAGCAGTTAATGGCAAAGCTCCTGTACATGCTAGAATCACCAAATGTGTAGGGTATGTTAAGGGGGGATAGTTAAAACATTTCTCAAAAAGACCTTGTAGTTTTTGAGAAAACCTATTTTGATTGTTGTTTTTTAAATCTGCAAAATGACATTCTGCAGCAGAATTCAGAATATCATTGTGCAGGGGCTTGCTATACTTAGTATAGCAAGTCCAGGGCTCAGAATGGGATCAAGGGTGTAGCGCTGTTCATTGGTCATTAGGGCAGGGATTGAGGCATGCGGTATTCTCTGTCGTTTGTCGGGTATCGAAAGGAAATGAAGCTGAATCATTTCTGAGGCTACTGTAATGGGAGAAATAAAAGGTATTTATGGTTAATTAAAGGAGTGATGTAGGGGGCGGGGGGGGGGGGCTTCCCCACATCTGGTGCCCAGGAGGAGGTGAGGGAGTTGACGCCCGGGGGGAAGGATTGATGGTGGCATCTGAGAGTCCCCAGATACCTGCCCCATACCCAGTTGAAATGAGTATAGGGATACTGATGAACCCTTTACCCATTTCCATAAAGACTTAAAATGCAATAAAAACGCAACCACAAAAAAGTCCTTTAATGATATTAAAGGAATGCTGTAGGGGGATACGGGGGAAAAGAGTTGAACTTACCTGGGGCTTCTAATGGTCCCCTACAGACGTCCTTTACCCGTGCAGCCAGGCACAGGATGGTCTGCACCTGCACAGTATGACATCATGCAGGTGCAGTGGGTTTGGGACTTTAAAGTTGCAAATCCGGAAGTGAACCGGCGGGGGAGACCAAATCATCGTCAAGTGGCTGCGCAGGCACAGGATGTCAGTTGGGGACCATTAGAAGCCCCAGGTAAGTTCAACTCTTTTCCCCCGTATCCCCCTACAGCATTCCTTTAATATCATTAAAAGACTTTTTTGTGGTTGTGTTTTTATTGCATTTTAAGTCTTTATGGAAATGGGTAAAGGGTTCATCAGTATCCCTATACTCATTTCAACTGGGTATGGGGCAGGTATCTGGGGACTCTCAGATGCCACCATCAATCCTTCCCCCCGGGCGTCAACTCCCTCACCTCCTCCTGGGCACCAGATGTGGGGAAGAGCCCCTTTTTCCATGGATTAGACAAGGGCTCTGGGAGTGAGGGGGAAGCTTAGCTGCCCCTCTCCTCCATACCATAGACCATGTGGGTGGGTATAGCTCAGGCTGATGAGCACCACGTGGCCCGTGCTACACAATCTGGCTATCCCAGCCTGCATGGGTGATAAGGAGTTAAAGAGGCTTGGGGGGCCGGACCTCACATATTTTTTTTTAGGGAAGGTCCAAGCTGAAAAAAAAACTAATTCCACTTACCTGGGGCTTCTTCCAGCCCCTGCCAGTCGATCTGTGCCCTCACCGCAGCTCTTCTCACTCCCGGTGTCCTGTGCTGAAGAAGTCGACCTCACCAGGTCGGCTTCTGGGTCGGCTTCATGTGCACTCCACGGCATGGGTCACGTGACATCATCGGGTCTCTACTGCGCAGGCACAGTAGTTTTGCGCCTGCGCAGTAGAGACCCGATGACATCGCATACACCACGTGACCCCCCCACCATGGAGCGCACATGAAGCCGACCTGGAAGCCGACCTGGCGAGGTCGGCTTCTTCAGCGCAGGACACCGAGAGTGAGAGGAGCTGCAGCGAGGGCACAGATCGACTGGCAGGGGCTGGAAGAAGCCCCAGGTAAGTGGAGTCTTTTTTTCAGCTTGGATTTTTCCTTAAACTGTGATTTGAACATGAAAAAGGTCAAATAAAAAAAAAGTGGGGTGCCCGTCCCAAGCTTCTTCAACCCCTTGTCACCCATGCGCTGGGATAGCCATTATGTAGAGCTTGGACTGCATGGGGCTATGCACCCAGAATTATACCAACATGCATGGTCCATGGTATCGGGGGGGGGGGGGGGGCGCTCTGGAAGATTTTGATTGCCCATGTCATTCTGATTGACAGACTTGTTATGTCCTGATGATGGGACCTTGTGTCCCAAAATGTTGGCTTGGTCTGCAGCAATACATTGTATATGCATTGATTGTCTTGAAGATAGAAGAGGGTGTCATCATGGAACCTCACTGATTGACTTGAGCATCCCTACAAATTCTGGGCCTATATCAAGGGGGCGGGAAGGCCCTACCACAAACTTTTGATCACCTAAATTCCAGGTTTACGAATTGCTAGTAAAAGAACATATCTATAAAATCTCTAGAGTATTTTAGTGGTAAGGTAAGTTTGCTGCCATTCAAAATGCAGATCATACTGAATTTGAAATTGTGTGTATGTATATGTATGTATTAATGGATTCATACATGTTCAGAAAGTGTATAGTTCGTTATTATGCACTTCATAAACACTCTGGAAAATTATAATTCACATAAGGAACTAAAGTCTTATCTTTTTCTGCCATACATGATACAAACAGACTTAATATGCAAAGAGTCACAGTGAAGAATTAAAGTGAACAAGAAATACGTGGGCTGAAAAGAAAATTCAGTGTATTGATGTGTTATCTTAAGTGGAAATTGACAAGATGAAATAAATTGTTAAAGATCGTGCAATATGTGAGAGAGCATGAAAGAATTCTAATGTAGGGTTTACATGGTAACCAATGAAAGTGCAGATGCACAGTAATGAGTGCTGATAATGTCAGTTAATGTCTGTTGTATAAAAGATGATGACTGTATAGTGTATTGCGCTCCTCTATAACCTACTGAATATGGGTTATCTCACTGTGCTAGGCTTGTTCGAACCTCCTTGAGGAATAACCTAAAACAAATTAAACAAAGACCAGCCTGGTATATCCACCAAGTAACTCCAAGCAGTATCCAGCAACTTCCTTGTACTTCAGCAGTATCAGCCTTAAAAACACTAAGCAAACGCTAACATACTGTAAGGACTCTTTTCCACTATGAAACTTGTTTGCAATCGCAATCACCATCGCATTTCAAAACAATTTCCACTATGCGATTGCGTAGAGCTCAATTGCATCCAAAAACGCGGCAGTACGACGATTGCGCTCAGGCCAAATTAATAGCAACACAATCAGATCCCACTAATGGAAATGGCCACTGCTATTTCCATTTGTATTACTGTATCCTGCATTTTGCGATTCAGTACCAATCAATATCAGATTGCAAAACGCTGGGTAGTGGAAAAGGGCTCTTGTATTACTTTATTAAAGTGAATAAAAAAGAGCATCGCAATCACATGTAATAAGTAAAAAATCAAAGTGTGAAAGTTTAGCTTACATAAGAAGAAACTATCTATTATTATCCTCAAGAGTCAGTGGACTTGTGAGACCATATTCCGGATAAGTGACTTGTTCCAATTAGAGCTTTCGATTTGACTGTTTGAGCACCAACACCTACCCTATATAATAATAAGTAACTGTCCCTGTATACAGCAGGGACAGTTGTCTCTGTGTAGCTGGGTCCGTGCTTTTTGCTACTGCGCATATGCGCAGCAGGGACGAAGCCTCACACAGACAGGAGGACGGGCATGGGCAGGCTTGTGAGTGGGCGGGCGAGTGTGCACGTGTGCGGCGCATGCGTGCGGCAGGAGCACGCGTGTGCACTAACAGGCAGCGATGGCGGCGGGGAATCACAGACCTAGAGCCCCTTTTTAAACGGCTTAGGTCTGCTAGTTTGTTTATAAATGCCTTCTATGTGTATGGGCTGATGAATATCATATTATCTACTAGGTCTGAAATTGCATCTGCCAGAGGGGTAAATAAATAATTTTCATCAGGTTCTTTTTCATTTTTGCTGGTTGTGCTTCTCCTTATTATGATATTGAATTCATAGAAGGGATTTCCATATACCATTTAATCAAAGGCTCATACAAAAACATGTGTGAACACTCATCTTAACAGTAGTGTTCCCACCAAAAAATATTGTTTTCTACTGGGAAATTGCCATAGAAGTCAATGAGGAAATGTGAAATAATTCATTCACATTTTTGTTGTTATTGTATTCGATGTTGTGTTTACTGAATGCTTCAAATTTACTGCAGACAACATTTAAAAGACAACAAATGCATTGTTATAATGCATAGCATTAATACAGCCATATGTGACTTCAGCCTTGAGTTATTACTGATGATTGCAAAGGCCAGGACAAGGCCGAGTGACAGTTGTGGTGCAGTAGAGAGGTGGTGACAGAACGTCAAAGTGAAAACCCTTAATGCCTTTTGAAAGGTCACATGTGGCCTTGGGGGTCACGTGTGCCACCTGATTCTAAGTGGCATCGGTTTCAAAACATGGTTTTACAAATCTGAACATTTACCCAAATTTACCCAGAATTCACCCTGGAATTTAAACAGAAAACAACCAGAGGCCTCTGCTACATCAAGGAACAGTTTTCTATATCAAGGATTACTTCCAGGGCTACAGCTACCAGTAAAGCACTGCTATTCATTTGCTGCACTCTTCAGTGCTTTTCAATTATTTGGTGTGACCTGCTTAAGTTTTATATAGGATTTTATTTGCTTAGCATCCTTTCTCCTGCTATTTGTTCATCGCCACCTAGCAACAATTTATTTATCCTATAAGTAGTTTTGTTAAAATATTAGCAGGTCCTAATAGAGTGTTTGCAGTGCTTCCCATAAGAATGTAACACAGGACATTTTTCCCACTACATACATTACCGGTACTTTTCGGCCAAAATGTATTTTCTTTACAGCCATTGCTCTTTCATCCCTTCTGCTCAAAACACAAACCATTCACCCTCGAGTTGTCAGCAATGCCATTTAGACCGCTCCTTCTCTATTACCATCTTCCCTTTTCTCTAGCCATTAATTATTCTTATTTCTCAGCTCACACGTACCCTCCTCAGCAGTGACTCTGTCACATACAAATCCCATCCTGACCTCTCTCACCTCTGCCTACTACTCTTACTTGATGCTGGTGATATTTCACTAAATCCAGGGCCCTCTCCCAGTCCTTATTTTGCTCTGGAAACCTCTACCTCCTCCACTGACTAGTACTACCTTCACTCTGCCTTACCCACAAAGACCTCTATCCTGAATAACCTCATTAACATTCCCTTTCTTTCCCGTTCTCCCCCTTCCATATCTGGTGTCCTATGGAATGCTCAGTATCTAACAAACTGGCCCATATTAATGATCTCTTCATTTCTAACTCCTTCACCTTCCTGGACCTTACTGAGACTTCTCCAGCTGCCCTCTCATATTGTGGGCTTAAAGTGAACCAGAGACGAAGCACCCTCATACATTTTACCATATATCAGTGGGAATATTAGAGAAAATACCTACCCTGCTCTCTGTTTCATTCTTCACTGCTCAGCCTACTTGTTATCAGCCCTGATAAAAATCCCTTACTGAGCATTCAGTCTGGCTTTGCTCATGAATCATTAAAGCTGAGTCTGTCTTCTCTGATGTCTTTTCAAGACCAAGCCTGCCCCCTTTTGGTTTTGCTATAATGACTCAGCTATAATGATTTCTGAGCAAAGCCAGGCTTAATGCTCAGTCCCGGATTATATCAGGGCTGATTAGAAGCAGGCTGAACAGTGAAGAATAAAACAGAGAGCAGGGTAGGTGTTTTCTCTAATGTTCCCACGATATATAAATATATATGGTAAAATACATGAGGGTGCTTCGTCTCTGGTTCACTTTAAATTTAGCCACGCTCCTAAATCTGATGGACATTCTCCTTTCTGAACACTATTCCTTCAAGACCTCTTACACCTGGACCTTCACCATCTCTCTTATCTTTTTGAGGTGCATGCATGTCATCTATTATCTTCCTGGACCAGCCTCTTCTTATGATCTCTCCCACTGGTCCACCCACAAAGATGGCCACACTCTAGATCTACTCTTTACTCTGCTTTGCTCTGTTTCAACCTTATACCTCAATAGCACTCTATTTCCCCTCTCAGATCACAACCTTATAACTTTCACAATCTGTCCCTCCCTGTCTCTTCCTTCCCCAGCACTGCACCCCAATAACTTATGTAGTAATTATCGCAACTTTGATTTCCAGTCCCTGGCTGATTCTTAAAAATTCCTAAGCAATCTGTCATCCTATATTGACCCTGAGACAGTATCCACTCACTGTTCCAAAAGAGTCTCTTCTGTCATGAATTCAGCAGCTCATCTCACCAGTAGGGATGATCGGAAAGAGCACATTCGGTTCCGCCGGAATTCGCGGATTCCGCCAGCCAGCTAAAGTCTGTCGCTATGACATTTCCGCCGGAATTTTGTGAAATTCCGCATTCCGGCGGAAAAATTAAAGTGATCGCAAATTAACCCTTGTTTATGCTAACTGGTAGCCCATAGCACCTGTTAACTATTTCCCTGGTCCTTTTTCTTCTTCCCCCTTCCCCTCCTCCTCCTCCAGAGGAGGATCTCGTCTTCCAGGGAATTGTAGGATGTCAAAAGCCAGCTCACATACATTGGCCAGGAATCAAACCCAGGTCTAGTGCTTGAAAGGCAGCTCTCCTCACCGCTATTCCACCACCAACACTACATGCTGAAGCCAGCCTAGCATGTACCATTGTGATACATCCAAGAGAAAAATGAGCTTGCTTAGGGATTTGTAGGATGTCAAAAGCCAACTCACATACATTGGCCAGGAATCGAACCCAGGCCTACCACTTAAAAGGCAGCTATCCACACCATTATACCACCAACACTACACACTACAGTGCTACATGCTACATGAAATTCTAAGTCTGGCAAGCAGAAAATTTTTAGGCAGAAATCCATTTGGTGGCAAAAAAAATTGCATTCCGCGGAATTCCACATTTTTCCACGGAAATTGCACCATAGCGCTATAGCAATTCCGGTCTGTCGCAACGGAACCGGAATCACCAAATTCCGTCCGGAATCGCGGAAATCTTAATTCCGCGAAATCCAGCGACCATCCCTACTCACCAGCATCCACCCCTGATGCATCAACAGACAGCCCTGGCTGACTAAACCCATTAAACAACTGATAAGACATTCCAGAGTGGCAGAGTGACGGTGGAGGAAAAACACTACAACACAAGACTTTAAGCATTATAAAAAAGTGCTGCACCAACAACGGTTTAACACCTTCAACTCCCTACTCTGCCCCCAACCCTCCTCAAAATGTTCATGTTTATCAGCTGAAGGTTTTGCATCATACTTTATTAGCAAAATTGATAAAATACAGAATAGCTTCAAAATGCAACCCCTTTCACCAGTCCAACCATCTACTGACTCCACCATTCTCCCCTCTGCCTGGTTGCTCACCCACTAGAAGCTCACCCTCTCTAATGGCTTTCACTGCTTTAACTGAACAGTGCCTTTTCTTCGCTAATCTCTAAAACACATCTCACAACCTGTGCTCTGGACCCTATTCCTTTTTATCTTATCCCCCAACTCTCATCTTCCTTCATCCCTGCTCTAACAACTATTTTCAACCTCTCCTTTTCAACTGGCAATCTCCCTTCCTCATTTAAACAGGCACTCATAACACACTAATCAAAAAAAATTATTTGGACCATACAGCCCTCTCTAACTATCATCCAGTCCAGTGTTGCCAACTCATCCCTTTATTTACTGACACATATGAATTATACAGGTTTTGTGGCTAGGTAGATGCAGTTAAGGCGCTGATAATATGCAGATAGCCCCAGAACCTGTATAACTTAGATGTGTCAGTAATTTAAGGGATGAGTTGGCATTTGGCAACACTGATCCAGTCTTACGTCTTCCCTTTGCTTCCAAACTGCTGGAACAACACATATTTTCAAAACTGTCTGACTTACTGTCTACCAACTCCTTGTTAGCTCCCCTCCAGTCAGGCTTTAGATCTTAGCATTCCACTGAAACAGTCAATGCCAAAGTTGCAAACAACCCCCTCATTGCAAAATCCAAAGACCAATTTACTGCACTATACTCCAGGGCTTAAATCTTGGCCCTTCCTGTTCAGTAAGTGAGCACCTATTCAGTGAGGATTCCTTGGTCTAGATTTCCTAACACTGCCATTGCCTACTGAGCACACCCTAGGGGATGCAGCTCAAGTGCTTTGAGTCCACCAGGAGAAGAGTGCAATATGAATGTTATTTGTCTTGTCTTGTCCTTGATCTTTCCTCTTCCACTGATGATCACTCTCTGCTTCTCATCACTGGGTGTCAAGGGCCTAGCACATTTTTGGATTAGCTTCTACCTATCTGGACAGTCTTTCCTTGTCTCCTATTCAAACACTAACTCCTCTTCACTCCTGCTATCTGATGGTGTATTGCAAGGCTCCATTCTATGACCTCTTCTCCATGTGTACTCATGGCCTGGGACAATTCATACACTTTTGGTTTTCAATATCACCTCCACGCTGATGACACTCAAATCTATCTCTCAGCTCCTGACCTCTCTACATTATTATCTCAAGTCCCTGATTGTCTGTCGAATGCTTCTGCATTATTGTCATATCTTTTTCTCAAACTTAATATGAAAAAAATAAAGATTGTGATATTTACTCCATCTCTCTCTGGTCCCCTACCTATAATTACAATTAATGTAGAAAATATCCCAATTACCTAAACTTCTACAGCTCACTGTCTGGGCATAACTCTGGACTCTGAGCTCTCATTTCAACTACATATTGACACATTGAGGACCGCAGTGTTAAACCCCCCTAGTGACCAGGCCATTTTTTCTTAATTGGGCCACTGCAGCTTTAAGGGCTTGCAGCAGGGCCGCACAACTCAGAACACAAGTGACCCCCCCCTTTTCTCCCCACGAACAGAGCTCTCTGTTGGTGGGGTCTGATCACTCCCCAGATGTTTGTTTGTCTTTTATAAAAATTTTTTTTTCAAATTTCACTATTTATTTATTTTATATCACACCCTCCCTCCCCCCGCTTCAGCCTATGACAGTGGAGATGGAGATGAAGATTTCATTTTTCAGCATGACCTGGCACCTGCTCACAGTGCCAAAACCACTGGTAAATGGTTTACTGACCATGGTATTACTGTGCTCAATTGGCCTGCCAACTCTCCTGACCTGAACCCCATAGAGAATCTGTGGGATATTGTGAAGAGAAAGTTGAGAGACACAAGACCCAACACTCTAGATGAGCTTAAGGTCGCTATCGAAGCATCCTGGGCCTCCATAACACCTGAGCAGTGCCACAGGCTGATTGCCTACATGCCACGCCGCATTGAAGCAGTCATTTCTGCAAAAGGATTCCCGACCAAGTATTGAGTGCATAACTGAACATAATTATTTGAAGGTTGACTTTTTTTGTTTTAAAAACACTTTTCTTTTATTGGTCGAATGAAATAATTTTTTGAGATAGGGAATTTGGGTTTTCATGAGCTGTATGCCAAAATCATCAATATTAAAACAATAAAAGGCTTGAACTACCTCAGTTGTGTATATTTGAATCTAAAATATATGAAAGTCTAATGTTTATCAGTATATTACAGAAAATAATGAACTTTATAACAATATGCTAATTTTTTGAGAATATCCTGTATATATATTTATATACAGAAGTTGTGCATAAATATACAATGATGATAGCACAGCTCAACACAGGAGCACAGCAATGAAGCTATGGTTTCTTTGAGTTGAGCAGGTGACTAATCTGAGGAGGAAAAGAAGGGAAGAAAGAAAGGAAAAAAAGGGGGAAAGAAAAGAAAGAAAGGGAAAAAAACAAACAAAAAAAAACCCCCTAGAGATCCCTTTTCTCTAAAGTAAATAATCTCCTTTCTCTAAAACGAAAGTGCAAACAGAATAAAAATAGAAAACAAGGTTTAATGCACTGCAATTTACTATAGTACCTTTGTTAGCATCAAATAACAGGGTGTAGAAACGTTTTTCAGCCAATTCTCAAAAAGTTACACATAACATACTAATATCAATAATTAACACGTAAATCTGTGTCACAGATTTGTACTTGTTCCTAAATCTGTCACTGAGAACAATTACGAGCAACTCCAAGCAATAATTATTGAGCATCTATATATAGCTTACGGTCACTTGTGTGCTAAAGAAAGTGGTGGATTCTCTAACAGTGGTGCTCATCCGGATTCCGGATATCCGAACTACCCAGATAATGCAAACTTTTTCCACTATCCGACCTCGGATCCGGATTCCAGATAGTTGGCCAAATCCGGAATGCAGTATCCAGATTCACAGCGGTATCTGAATAGGAATTTGGATATCCGGTCGGATATCCGGATCCAGGTACTGTAACCATGGAGATGACGTCCATGACGTCATTGAGCCAATCAGAGGGCTGCCAGCAGAAGCCCTAGCAACCAATCACACGGGGGAACTCTGGCCAGGCCCTCCTGTATATAAAGTGGCGGCCATTTTAAGGAACTCGTCTTCGCTTTGTGACTGCTCACTGAGAGACATCTCCAGTGCTGTTTGGCTAAAGCAAGTGCTTTCTACTGTGTGAAACCTAGCGTGTTTGCACATTAACACCTGTACTATACCACTCTTTTATTGTTGTTTAGATAGTTAGCTTGTATTGTGATTTTAGTTAGTTGTGTGACAGACAGTCAGTGCTGCAGCAGCTCTAGGCCCTGTCTGTGTCTGTGTGTGTGCTGTTGTGCACACAGGCCAGGCCTTTGCTATTAGCCTTAGCTACATTATAGGTTAGGGAATAGGATTACTGTGCTATTGTGTAGTTAGTACTGCAGTTAGTTGTTAGAGTAGTACTGTGTTATCTTACTACAGATTACTGCAGTGCTGCTGTCTGTGCTGAGTGTCAGTGTGTGTGACAGATAGACCGTTAGTGTGCACATTGTCTTATACTCTGCTGTCTGTCACTCCGTGCTTATTCATTAAAGTCCAACACCAATTACCCCGATTTCAATAAAGTACAAGTACCCCACATCCATATCATCAATCATCACACAAACTTGTACTATGTCTGCTGGCACTGGCACCCAGGGGAAGGGCAGCAAGGCCAAGAAGAGAGGGAACATTGCTGGCACCGTCACCGCCAGCAGTTCTACCGCACCAATGTCCATTCTGCCCCTAGCCACTGGCCGTGGACGCACTGGGTGCCCAGCTGATAGGGGGAGTCATGCTGCAGAGGCGCAGCAGCGTGTAGCGGCCATTTTTCAGCAGGGTCAGCGCTGCAAATTGGAGGAGAAAGACGCCGAGCCTGTGATGCAGCTGATGGTGAATGAGCAGGCCACCATCAGCTCTACAACAAAGAGCTCCAACCCCACCACCACTCCTGTTTGCAGGAGTAGCAGCAGCGGCCCAGCAGTACATGGGGACTCGTCGGTCATGTCGACCCCAGCGGGCAGCCTACCCTCAGTCAGCGCACTGTTTATTCCAGGCACCGCGAGCGCAATCAGGGCTGTTACGAGAGAGTTTGAGGAGGAGGATATTCTGGGCGCAATGGGGTATGTGGAGGAGTCACAGATGGTGATGGTGATTGTTGGGGGGGGGGGGGGTCCTTGCCTGATGTGTCAGCAGAAGAGGAGTTTGGGGGGTCATCAACATCCCAGCAATTGTTTGAGGAGGGGGAGTGTGATTATGATAAAGATAACGAGATGAAGGAGAGTGACTACCATCCACAGGAGGGGGATGTTAGCTGTGAGTCTGAGGAGGAGGATGCATCAGTGGGTCTGTCACGGAGGATCAGCATTGCAGACATTGGCAGGAGCAGCAGTGGGCGTGGAATGTGGGACCCACAGCCTGCTGCTTCATCTGCTTCATGCAGCCGCACCACTCAACCCAAGGCCCCAACCACCACAGGGAAAAAAAAGGCAGCAGCAGCCCATTCAGGGTGTAAGGGAACATTTTTATCCCCAATCTGGGATTTTTTTGATCCTTCAGTGGACAGCCAGTATGTGACTTGCACCGTGTGCCATGTGAAGCTGAGCAGAGGTTGTAACCCCTCCAACTACGGCACCTCCAGCTTCATCAACCATCTGGCCAACAAACATTATGATGAGCATGAGGAGTTCAAGAGGCTGAAGGAAGCTGGCGCTCGCAGTGGTCAGACCAAAAGCACCACCAGAACCCCCTTTGCCACTCCTGATGACACTGAGGCCTGTTCAGGCAGCCAGTCCTTCTCAGTGGTCTCCTCTGCTCCCTCCTCCTCTTCCTGTGCAAGTAAAAAACGCCACCAGACCCTTTTGAGCGGGTCCTTTCTCGTCAGGGCTCAGCCTCCCGGCAGCCGTCGCATACGCCAGCTGAATGGCTTACTTGCATGGGCCATGTCCTCCCAGCTCCTCCTATTCTCGTTTGTGCAGGAGGGGGGTTACATGCGTGCGCTCCTGCAGTGCGTTGCGCCGGATTAGCCAATTCCAAGCAGGCATTATTTTTCACGCCATCCCAGCACTGCACTGCTTTGCAATGGCCAACGTGGATCGTGGGCTGGATCATGTGGTGGGTAAGCGGGTCCATGTGCCCATGGACTCCTGGAGCAGCAGGTTTGGGACAGGCCACTACCTCTCTTTCCCCGCGCATTGGGTCAGTTTGGTGGAAGGGGGTGAGGAGGGGACAGCAGCATCAGACACAGTAGCAATCCAGTGGGTGGTGCCGAACCGCAGCAGGGTCAGGGGAAGTGCAGCTGATTCCACTGATCCGGTTCCACCCTCTGGCAAACCTGCCGCCACCAAACTCCCCCGCCTCAGCAGCAGTGTGAAGGCCCGCCACTGCCAAGTGCTGCTGGAGATGGTCAGCCTGGGGAAGCACAGAGTGACGGCAGACCACGTCCTGGCCCAACTCCAAGAGCAGGAGAGGAGTTGGCTGACCCCCAGAGGCCTCAGAGTCGGAGAGGTGGTGTCCAACAATGGGGCCAATCTGGTTGCTGCCATCCGCCGGGGAGACCTCACCTACATCCCCTGTCTGGCCCATGTCCTGAACCTGGTGGTGCAGAAATTCCTGAGCTCCTACTAGGGGATGGACCCACTTTTGAAAGTGGCTCGGAAAACGGTGGGTCATTTCCACCACTTGGGCGGTGCCTCAGCGTCCCTGGAAGGTGTGCAGAAGGAGCTGAACCTGCCATGGCACCGTCTGATCATACACAGTGGATTCCAACACGGTGGAATGCCACCCTGGACATGTTGGAACGTCTGGTTGAACAGAGGCAGGCTGTCAACCAGTACCTGGCCAAAGCCACCGCTGACGCCACCATGTTCAGGACCGGCACCACCCACCTCCCAAACACCATCCTCAATGCTGAGTGGGTAAAAATGCAGCTGGTGTGCTTGGTGCTGGCACCCTTCCTGGAGGCCACCAACATGGTCAGCCCGGGACCGTGTGGTGGTGTGTGAGTGAGTGACCATGGTGTGCATGCTGGACAAGGCCCTCTATGCTCTGCTGGAAGTGGGAGAGGCAGCCTTGATCCAGCAGGAGCAGCAGCCACCTGCACAGTCCACCTCTGTGCGGCAGGAGGAGGAGGAGGTTGAGGACTTGGAGTTGGAGGTCCCTGACCTTGAGGATGAGGTGGCACAGCTGAGTGCAGCTGCAGTGGTGCGGGGGTGGAGAGAGCAGGAGGAGGCTCAGGAGTCAGAGGAGGACAGCACTGGGGGTGATGATTCTGTGTCAGCAGAGATGGCAGCCCTCTTATCCATGGCAGCGCACAAGCTGCAGTGCCTGCGCATTGACCCATGGGTGAAGCAGATGCCTGCTCGGGAGGACATCTGGATCACCCTGATGCTGGACCCATGGCTGAAGGGGAAGCTGCATCAGCTCCTGCCTGCAGGAGGCGACCCTGTGCACCGAATGAGGGAGTTGCAGTGGTCCCTGGTTCAGCGCTTAGAGGAAGTCTTCCCCCAGACTCCCCCCCCCTGCTGTCACAGTCCAGCCAGCACAGCAGCAGGTGCCTGCATCCAGCAGCAGCAGGCACCCATCAAACCTGCTGTCTCTCACAAAGAAGCTGTATGCCATGCCGATACAGCTGCTGACTGAGGAGGTGCCTGCAGCAGCATGTGGCTATCCAAGCCAGAACCAGCGCCTGACCCGGATGGTGGCAGACTACATGGGGTCCTACAGCAGGCTTGACAGTGACACCCCTGTGGACCCCTTGGATTAGTGTTGGGCGAACAGTGTTCGCCACTGTTCGGGTTCTGCAGAACATCACCCTGTTCGGGTGATGTTCGCGTTCGGCCGAACACCTGATGGTGTTCGGCCTTTTAAGTTCGGGTTCGCCCCGAACTTCTAATGGCCGCCGAACAGGGCCGAACAGGGCCCCTGTTCGGCCGAACAGGGCCCTGTTCGGCCGAATACGGCCCCCCTATGGGGTCGCAGGCATAAGGGGGGAGCATGCCCCGATCGCGGGGGGGGTCGGAAATTCCCCCCACCCCCTCCGCTAGCGCTCCCCCCTCTGCCCGCTTCCCCATAACAAAGTTTCAAGAAGTACCTGCTGTGTCCGGTGGTAGTGTGGGTGGCTGGCAGTGGGCGGCACTATGCAGTGACTGAATGAGGAGGAGGAGTCCGGAGAGTGACGCGTTGAGGGAGGCCGGGCAGCGGGCGGTTCCGCGAACCTTTCCGAAGCTGGATGTTCGGAAAGTTCGGGGTTCGGCCCGAACATGCCGAACATCTCGGCCATGTTCGGCGAACTTTCCCGAACCCGAACATCCAGGTGTTCGCCCATCACTACCTTGGATTACTGGGTCAAGCACCTGGATCTTTGGAGCGAGCTGGCGCAGTACGCCCTGGAAGTCCTTGCTTGCCCCCCTTCCAGCGTGCTGTCCGAGAAGTGCTTCAGTGCAGTCGGTGGCGTGGTCACCGAGAAGCACTCTCGTCTGTCCACCCAGTCTGTGGACAGACTCACATTTCTCGAAATAAACCAGGCTTGGGTGGTTGGTGAATTCCTGGCCCCTGTTGTTGGCAAGAGGGGGAAATGAAGTGGCTGGAAATCACTATGCCTGCCTTACCACCCTTTACCACCACAACCTCCAGGCTCCGTTTTGAGAACTAAGCTGCCTGGGTCAAAATTTTTTTACAGCCGTGGTACCTTCACACTACGTGCCATGGTGAACTATCTAAACACAATTGCTGTGTAATTTTCTTGGAGGTGACTGGGCTGATAACTGTGCTGTCCGAGTTGTGGGGAGGCCCCAACTGCGGCAGTACAACCACTTCCTGGAACCTCTCCTTTGTAATGTTTTAACTGTGCCGTGGTACCAACATGCTAGGTGCCATGGTGGAATATCTATGCTGCCTGCCACACGTTACACTTCTTCTCCTGTCTTCTGCTGCCTGTGTTGCTCCCACCGCCAGGGTGCATCTACCTACTCCTCCTGCTCCTCCTGTCAGTAGTACCCACCACCACCAGGGTCCACATAGAACTATATCTTCTGCTGCCACTGCTACCAGCTATTACGCCACTACAATAGCTGCATCTACCTACTCCTCCTGCTGCTGTCTGTGGTACCCAACACGACCAGGGTCCACACAAAACTATATCTTCTGCTGCCACTGCTACCAGCTATTACGCCACTACAATAGCTGCATCAATCTACTCCTCCTGCTGCTGCCGCTGTCTGTGGTACCCAACACCACCAGGTTCCACACAAAACTATATCTTCTGCTGCCACTGCTACCAGCTATTACGCCACTACAATAGCTGCATCTACCTAGTCCTCCTGCTGCTGCTGCTGTCTGTGGTACCCAATACGACCAGGGTCCACACAAAACTATATCTTCTGCTGCCACTGCCACCAGCTATTACGCCACTACAATAGCTGCATCTACCTACTCCTCCTGCTGCTGCTGCTGCTGTCTGTGGTACCCCCCACCACCAGGGTCCACACAAAACTATATCTTCTGCTGCCCACTATCACCAGCTATTACGCCACTACAATAGTGGCATCGACCTACTCCTCCTGCTGCTGCTGCTGTCTGTGGTACCCACCACCACGAGGGTCCACACAAAACTATATCTTCTGCTGCCACTACCACCAGCTATTACACCACTACAATAGCTGCATTGACCTACTCCTCTTGCTGCTGCTCTGTCTGTGGTACCCAACACCACCAGGGTCCACACAAAACTATATCTTCTGCCACTGTCACCAGCTATTACGTCACTACAATAGCTTTAATTTTTTTGAGATGTCTTAGCTGAAAACTGTGAAGTCCCAGTTGTGCGGTTGGACTTTGGACACAATTGGGCTGCACGACCGCTGTCTGGAACCTAGTCCTGATGTTAATTTACAGCCATTTTTTTTGTATTTGAAGTCCCCACATAATCAATTAGTGTTTCTCTTTAGAAAAAACATGATGCTACATGCCTCATTTACCCTAAAAAACATTTTAGAAGCAATTTAACCACTTGCCGACCGCCTACTTCATATTGGCGGCGGAAAAGTGGCAGCCCCAGGACCACGTAACACAGAATGGCGTCAGGTCCTGGGGCACTCTTTGGCCGGGGATCGCGCGCTGGGATGCGCGCGCATCCGCCGGCAATAGGCTCCGCCCACCCGCGACGTCAACCCGCCGGACAATCGGAAGCGTCGGCGGGTTGTTAACCCGACGATCGCCGGATAGGAAGCGTATAATACGCTTTGTAATGTTTACAAAGTGTATTATACAGGCTGCCTCCTGCCCTGGTGGTCCCAGTGTCCGAGGGACCACCAGGGCAGGCTGCAGCCACCGTAGTCTGCACCCAAACACACTGATCTGCCCCCCCTGCCCCCTGATCGCCCACAGTACCCCTCAGGACCCCCCCCCTGCCCACCCCCCAGACCACCGTTTGCACACAATCACCCCCCTAATCACCCATCAATCACTCCCTGTCACTATCTGTCAACGCTATTTTTTTTTTTAGTCCCTAAACTGCCCCCTGCTCCCTCCTGATCACCCCCCCTCAGATTCTCCCCAGACCCCCCCAGACCCTCCCCCCCCCCCCCTGTGTACTGTATGCATCTATCCCCCCTGATCACCTGTCAATCACCTGTCAATCACCTGTCATTCACCCGTCAATCACCCATCAATCACCCCCTGTCACTGCCACCCATCAATCAGCCCCTAACCTGCCCCTTGCGGGCAATCTGATCACCCACCCACACCAATAGATCGCCCGCAGATCCGACATCAGATCACCTCCCAAATCCATTGTTTACATCTATTCTCTCCTCTAAACACCCACTAATTACCCATCAATCACCCATCAATCACCCCCTATCACCACCTGTCACTGTTACCCATCAGATTAGACCCTTGCGGGCACCCAATCACCCGCCCACACGCTCAGATTGCCCTCAAACCCCCCTTATCGATTCGCCAGTGCATTATTTACATCCGTTCTTCCCTGTAATAACCCACTGATCACCTGTCAATCACCCCTGTCACTGCCACCCATCAATCACCCCCTGTCACTGCCACCCATCAATCAGCCCCTAACCTGCCCCTTGCGGGCAATCTGATCACCCACCCACACCAATAGATCGCCTGCAGATCCGACATCAGATCACCTCCCAAGCACAGTGTTTACATCTATTCTATCCTCTAAACACCCACTAATTACCCATCAATCACCCCCTATCACCACCTGTCACTGTTACCTATCAGATTAGACCCTAATCTGCCCCTTGCGGGCACCCAATCACCCGCCCACACGCTCAGATTGCCCTCAGACCCCCCCTTATCAATTCGCCAGTGCAATATTTACATCTGTTATTCCCTGTAATAACCCACTGATCACCTGTCAATCACCCATCAATCACCCCCTGTCACTGCCACCCATCAATCACCCCCTGTCACTGCCACCCATCAATCAGCCCCTAACCTGCCCCTTGCGGGTAGTGTTGGGCGAACAGTGTTCGCCACTGTTCGGGTTCTGCAGAACATCACCCTGTTCGGGTGATGTTCGAGTTCGGCCGAACACCTGATGGTGTTCGGCAAAACCGTTCGGCCGCATGGCCGAACTAAGAGCGCATGGCCGAACGTTCCCCGAACGTTCGGCTAGCGCTGTGATTGGCCGAACGGGTCACGTGGTTCGGACCAGAACGCGCTCTGATTGGCCGAACTGTCACGTGGTTCGGGTAAATAAATACCCGAACCACGTCATATTTCCGCCATTTGTCTGTGGGTTTAGCTTTGGGTAGGCAGGCAGGGTAGTTCGCGCTCCAGCCACGCTAGCCAGGGTCCCCCCAGTCATTGTGTCGCTGCTGGGAATAGCAGTACACCGCTCGCTCAGCATTCTGTTTACTGCCACTCTGTGTACCTCGCTCAGCCACACTATATAGCATTCTGTTTACTGTTCTGTGTCTGCTGGGAATAGTAGTACACCGCTCGCTCAGCCACACTATATAGCATTCTGTTTACTGCCACTCTGTGTCTTCTGGGAATAGTGGTACACCGCTCACCCGCCACTGTATAGCATTGTGCTCTGTGTCGCTGCTGGGAATAGTGGTACACCGCTCACCCGCCACTGTATAGCATTGTGCTCTGTGTCGCTGCTGGGAATAGTGGTACACCGCTCACCCGCCACTGTATAGCATTGTGCTCTGTGTCGCTGCTGGGAATAGTGGTACACCGCTCAGCCACACTATATAGCATTCTGTTTACTGTTCTGTGTCTGCTGGGAATAGTAGTACACTGCTCGCTCAGCCACACTATATAGCATTCTGTCTACTGCCACTCTGTGTACCTCGCTCAGCCACACTATATAGCATTCTGTTTACTGCCACTCTGTGTCTTCTGGTAATAGTAGTACACCGCTCACCCGCCACTGTATAGCATTGTGCTCTGTGTCGCTGCTGGGAATAGTGGCACACCGCTCACCCGCCACTGTATAGCATTGTGCTGTGTGTCGCTGCTGGGAATAGTGGTACACCGCTCAGCCACACTATATAGCATTCTGTTTACTGTCCTGTGTCTGCTGGGAATAGTAGTACACCGC